>NC_137110.1:2343997-2386497 GCF_949357685.1 Gobio gobio | reverse complement strand
TATGACTGCTGTGGGCAGGGCTTTAGTATATCATTAGCTATGACTGCTGTGGGCAGGGCTTTAGTATATCATTAGCTATGACTGCTGTGGGCAGGGCTTTAGCATATCATTAGCTATGACTGCTGTGGGCAGGGCTTTAGTATATCATTAGCTATGACTGCTGTGGGCAGGGCTTTAGTATATCATTAGCTATGACTGCTGTGGGCAGGGCTTTAGTATATCATTAGCTATGACTGCTGTGGGCAGGGCTTTAGTATATCATTAGCTATGACTGCTGTGGGCAGGGCTTTAGTATATCATTAGCTATGACTGCTGTGGGCAGGGCTTTAGCATATCATTAGCTATGACTGCTGTGGGCAGGGCTTTAGCATATCATTAGCTATGACTGCTGTGGGCAGGGCTTTAGTATATCATTAGCTATGACTGCTGTGGGCAGGGCTTTAGTATATCATTAGCTATGACTGCTGTGGGCAGGGCTTTAGCATATCATTAGCTATGACTGCTGTGGGCAGGGCTTTAGTATATCATTAGCTATGACTGCTGTGGGCAGGGCTTTAGCATATCATTAGCTATGACTGCTGTGGGCAGGGCTTTAGTATATCATTAGCTATGACTGCTGTGGGCAGGGCTTTAGTATATCATTAGCTATGACTGCTGTGGGCAGGGCTTTAGTATATCATTAGCTATGACTGCTGTGGGCGGGGCTTTAGCATATCATTAGCTATTACTGCTGTGGGCAGGGCTTTAGTATATCATTAGCTATGACTGCTGTGGGCAGGGCTTTAGTATATCATTAGCTATGACTGCTGTGGGCAGGGCTTTAGTATATCATTAGCTATGACTGCTGTGGGCAGGGCTTTAGCATATCATTAGCTATGGCAGCTGTGGGCGGGGCTTTAGCATATCATTAGCTATGACTGCTGTGGGCAGGGCTTTAGCATATCATTAGCTATGACTGCTGTGGGCAGGGCTTTAGCATATCATTAGCTATGGCAGCTGTGGGCAGGGCTTTAGCATATCATTAGCTATGACTGCTGTGGGCAGGGCTTTAGCATATCATTAGTTATGACTGCTGTGGGCAGGGCTTTAGCATATCATTAGCTATGGCAGCTGTGGGCAGGGCTTTAGCATATTATTAGCTATGGCAGCTGTGGGCAGGGCTTTAGGATATCATTAGCTATGACTGCTGTGGGCGGGGCTTTAGCATATCATTAACTATGAATGCTGTGGGCGGGGCTTTAGCATATCATTAGTTATGACTGCTGTGGGCAGGGCTTTAGCATATCATTAGCTATGACTGCTGTGGGCAGGGCTTTAGCATATCATTAACTATGACTGCTGTGGGCAGGGCTTTAGCATATCATTAACTATGACTGCTGTGGGCAGGGCTTTAGCATATCATTAGCTATGACTGCTGTGGGCAGGGCTTTAGCATATCATTAACTATGACTGCTGTGGGCAGGGCTTTAGCATATCATTAGCTATGACTGCTATGGGCAGGCTTTAGCATATCATTAGCTATGACTGCTGTGGGCAGGGCTTTAGCATATCATTAGTTATGACTGCTGTGGGCGGGGCTTTAGCATATCATTAGCTATGACTGCTGTGGGCGGGGCTTTAGCATATCATTAGCTATGACAGCTGTGGGTGGGGCTTTAGCATATCATTAGCTATGACTGCTGTGGGCGGGGCTTTAGCATATCATTAGCTATGACTGCTGTGGGCAGGGCTTTAGCATATCATTAGCTATGACTGCTGTGGGCAGGGCTTTAGCATATCATTAACTATGAATGCTGTGGGCAGGCTTTAGCATATCATTAACTATGACTGCTGTGGGCGAGGCTTTAGCATATCATTAACTATGACTGCTGTGGGCAGGGCTTTAGCATATCATTAGCTATGACTGCTGTGGGCAGGGCTTTAGCATATCATTAACTATGAATGCTGTGGGCAGGGCTTTAGCATATCATTAGCTATGAATGCTGTGGGCAGGGCTTTAGCATATCATTAACTATGAATGCTGTGGGCAGGGCTTTAGCATATCATTAGTTATAACTGCTGAATGAATGTTTGATATTTCTTAATGCTGCTCTCCATTACGCACTGCTCTGTTTCATATCAGGATGGCAGACATTTTAAAAAGTCAAATTTTTGCGCTCGCCACTGTCAAAATGATGGCCAATCAGATTACAAAGAAGGCGGGGCTTAATGTTCACCGCAAAGATGAGTGTGAATTCCAACGCAACGCTTTTTTTTTACAGTGAAAGACTGTGTGTGATAAGATATAAATCTGACAACTGTTTTATAATGGATGTGTTTAACGACCTGCAGTCAGTTTTTTAGTGTATATTCACATTTTGAATAGAAAATATGCAATAATTTCAAATTATGTCTTTCATATTTGAATGTGACAAGACAAGAAGCATTTTAATTTTTTGACATACTAACAAGAGTGAGTGTGCACATTTTTTAAATAAAATGTTATGAGTTTAAATGTATTACTAGGCTATAATGGAACCTAGAACTACTTTTATCGTTGTTATTTCTTCTTTATTCCCACATGAAAAATACTATAGTATATTATAGTAAAATTACTGTAGTAAATACTATAGTGTTTTTGAACCATACTATAGTAAAGATACTACAGTAAATTGTAGTATATTATAGTATTTACTACACTTTGTTAATTTACTGTAGTATATTTACTATAGTACGGTTAAAAAATAGTATTTACTACAGTAATTTTACTACAATAGTATTTTTTCATGTGGGTTCCCTTAAGTCCTTTTTAATCCTTTAAATATGGAAGTAAAAACACCCGATGTTCAAATTATGTTACAGCCTTGTGCTAAGAGTGAATCATAGCTGAGCCCTGAAAGAGCAAACTCTGAGGTGTGGTTCTTCTTTCTTGCATCATTCATCCTCTATGAGTTTCTCCTAAACATCTTCATGTGTGTGTGTGTGTGTGTGTGTGTGTGTGTGTGTGTGTGTGTGCAGTTGGGACGAGAGCAGCTCCATCAGCAGTGGTTTGAGTGATGGTTCTGATAACCTGAGCTCAGAGGAACTCAACGCCAGCTCGTCGCTCAACTCTCTCCCCACCACACCCATCGGCTCCAGACGCAACTCCTCCGTCATGGTAAGCCCTTCATACAACTTGCATGACCAGGTTTGAGACATCATATATGTTGCACTGTAATAATGTAATACATGTTCTGAACGGGGTTAGATTCAACTGTAAAACATGCTGACGCTGGAGAAACTCTCCTCACTGCATCCATTAAACAAGAGTGGATTTCTGTCAACACTCTTTCTGTTTGCTGTATACGATCTTCTGTGGTAAGAAAATATCCCAAAACTCCTCCAACTAGGCAAGTCAGACTCAGTCTGTGGTTTAGGTAGGAATACAGAGATCTAGAGCAATCTACGACTGCAAATAACACAACAATTTTAATATGGAGTTGGCCATATTCTGTCCACGAGTCAGAAACTTAAAGGATCACGCTGACTTTTTGTGGCTTTATCTTATTCCCCGTATCCCCAGAGATAAGTCCATACACACCATTCTCATCTCCGTGCCATAAATCTGTCTGACGCACCCACTGCTAGCCTAGCTTAGCACAAAGACTGGAGGTAAACGGATCCAGCTAGCCTAGCTTAGCACAAAGACTGGAGGTAAACGGATCCAGCTAGCCTAGCTTAGCACAAAGACTGGAGGTGAATGGCTCCAGCTAGCCTAGCTTAGCACAAAGACTGGAGGTAAATGGCTCCAGCTAGCCTAGCTTAGCAAAAAGACTGGAGGTAAATGGCTCCAGCTTGCCTAGCTTAGCACAAAGACTGGAGGTAAATGGCTCTAGCTAGCCTAGCTTAGCACAAAGACTGGAGGTAAACCGCTCCGGCTAGCCTAGCTTATCACGAAGACTGGAGGTAAACCGCTCCAGCTAGCCTAGCTTAGCACAAAGACTGGAGGTAAATGGCTCCAGCTAGCCTAACTTAGCACAAAGACTGGAGGTAAATGGCTCCAGCTAGCCTAGCTTAGCACAAAGACTGGAGGTAAACGGATCCAGCTAGCCTAGCTTAGCACAAAGACTGGAGGTAAACGGCTCCAGCTAGCCTAGCTTAGCACAAAGACTGGAGGTGAATGGCTCCAGCTAGCCTAGCTTAGCACAAAGACTGGAGGTAAATGGCTCCAGCTAGCCTAGCTTAGCACAAAGACTGGAGGTAAATGGCTCCAGCTTGCCTAGCTTAGCACAAAGACTGGAGGTAAATGGCTCTAGCTAGCCTAGCTTAGCACAAAGACTGGAGGTAAACCGCTCCGGCTAGCCTAGCTTATCACGAAGACTGGAGGTAAACCGCTCCAACTAGCCTAGCTTAGCACAAAGACTGGAGGTAAATGGCTCCAGCTAGCCTAACTTAGCACAAAGACTGTAGGTAAATGGCTCCAGCTAGCCTAGCTTAGCACAAAGACTGGAGGTAAATGGCTCCAGCTAGCCTAACTTAGCACAAAGACTGGAGGTAAATGGCTCCAGCTAGCCTAGCTTAGTACAAAGACTGGAGGTAAATGGCTCCAGCTAGCCTAGCTTAGCACAAAGACTGGAGGTAAACCGCTCCAGCTAGCCTAGCTTAGCACAAAGACTGGAGGTAAACCGCTCCAGCTAGCCTAGCTTAGCACAAAGACTGGAGGTAAACCGCTCCAGCTAGCCTAGCTTAGCACAAAGACTGGAGGTAAACCGCTCCAGCTAGCCTAGCTTAGCACAAAGACTGGAGGTAAACCGCTCCAGCTAGCCTAGCTTAGCACAAAGACTGGAGGTAAACCGCTCCAGCTAGCCTACTGCTCAATAAGGGACAAAATAACACCAACATTTCCCTGTTTACGTACATGTTGTGATGTGTATAGTTTAGTGCTGGGCAAATTAACGCGTTAACTTTTTCAGTTTAACGCATTCGAAATATTTAACGCAATAAACGCAGCGTCTGTTTTTATATCCATTTTTGCCCAGCGTTACATTATATGATCACGCTCTTATTCATGTAAATGCTTTTAAACAATCTAAGCGCGACAACAACACACAAGAGAACGCGCTGTATGTCAATGTCCTGTCTGTGTGTGTGCGTCTCATGTCAGCTCATTGAGGGACACCCTGACACACACACACACACACACACACACACACACACACACACACACGACGCACAGACAGGCTCACGCCAGTCTCGTGCACACATCGAGTTCTCTTTTGCTCTTAAACAAACAATAACAACAACAACAACAGAGAATTTTGCCAAAACGCCAGATATGTCGAGTATTCTCATGTTAGGAGTCTTAAATGAGTTAAATAACGTCTTAAATGAACTTGTGAGATAATGAGATGTGCGGGACAGCGTCAGATCCACGTCATGTTCCGCAGCGGCCGATCTTAAAGTGACAGTAGCACTGATAATGTCTGTCATTAATGTCCATCACAGAACAACGGGAACAGAGAAAAGATGATTAATCTATATTTAATGTATTATTTATGCAGTTAAGAAAGGTGTTTGATAACTATTACATTTCTGTATATGTCTAACAGGGAAGGCCACGGGTAAATATAACATTTGATTATAATGGGTTTATGTAAAGATTGTGTAGCGTCTGGAGTCGCTCTTGACATGAGATCAAAGTGGTGGGTCGTTCGAGAAACACCAGAGATGCAGATCTTTTGCACAGCTCTGCCTATGAATTAGTATTAGCATATAAATGAGTGTAGTGGTGCCAGTTGAGGCTGGCCAAATGGCCGCACTATCACCCTTACGACCAGCAGAGACAACGCAGGCCGTGCCGTTATCACCTTGTGAGGAACTTCAAATAGATTCCTATCACACACACAGACAGACACACACACACACACAGACACACACACACACACACACACACACACACACACACACACACACACACACAAGTATTCCTCTTCATATTAGCCTTTAATTTAACCATCCCAGAAATATGTGATGACCCTTGTGTTATATGTATGTTGACCACAAAGTATATATTTGTATGTGTGTGTGATGTTAATCCTAAATGCTCAAAATGGCTCTGTAAAAGAGATACACTGTCTTTCATGCATTTAAACACAGGCATGTTTGATGTCTAAAGGTTTCTCTTTCTTTGTCCCAGTCAGTGGTGCAAAGTAGATGATTATGAGATGTACCTTTTAGTAGGTTTAGCCCTTTTTGAGCGAAACTTTACTAATTCTGGCTCCCGGCAAGAACATTCCATTGAGTAATAAAGTCAGAACAAAGAAACTCTCTCCCGCCTGAAATTCACACCAACGATTGGTTGCCGCCGGGAAAGTGGGCGTAGTTTAATGGATCTCAAAAGACAGTAACACAAGCATATCGGTGCTCAGTCACCTTGCAAGAACCCCGGACGAGACAAATTCCCTTTTCCTCCCATCTCATCAGCGCGGCTCGCGGGTTATCGACCTGCGAGCCGGCGCGGTCCAGCCAAGCTGATGTTTCCTTTGAAGATCAACGCGCTCCGCGGCGCAGTCAGCGGACGCACTTAGCTGGACGAGATGAACTTCCTTCCAAGTCGACACCTTTAAAAGTCCCGCGGACCAACGAAGCTCTGGAAGAACCGAATGGAGAGAACGCTTCAGCGCGCAAACTCTCTGAGAAACGCCAACGCACGCATCTTGCTTTACACAACACCAAGAAACCATGCAAGTATCAATTCTACCGAAATTTAGATGCGTTTTAAAGATTGTACCCCTGTTTAAGGTGATATTTCTTGCTGGCTCCAATGGTTTTGTCTGGGAAGGTGTCGGATCGGACACGATCTTACCCTCCTTCCTTTCCTTTCCCTTCCCCTCATCCTCCTCTTTACTTTCCACTATTCTGTAAATACATGTATTCTTTATGTAGTCATATGTAATCGTAGTATTAATCTTTATTAAAACCATGATATTCACGTTTCGATTGTCATTGTTTGCTCACGGAACACGAGTCCCTTTAATGTCAGATCTAAGCTACGAGCTCTTATTCGTTGAATGCTTTAATTAATACCATAACTCGGAAAGTTTGTCCTTTGTGGCCAGAGGGACGAACTTCCCGAGAATTGGGTAGGAAGAATAGACCTGGTGAGTGGATAAGGAATCTCCGCTCGTTCTTTAAACGGAACGGAGAGGAATTTTGAATCAACTCCCTTGGGGTTATTCTGTGATTATTTAATATAGATATATCTGTAGTTAATTACAATAAATTGTTGTTAACCATATATATTATATTGCATAAATACCGAGGTGAGGTATTCCCATTTTGGGTGATTTTGGAGATTGGTGATTAGATTATAACCCGTTATGATTAATCATAAATCCCTAAATATTAATACCCACAATTCCCTATTGAGCTAATTTTTAATTTAAATATATATGTAACCCTAATACGCTACATATTTTTGGTGGAGAATATTTCGAGCACATTCTAAACTCTGTTTTGTGAGCAACTTTGTCAATTTTATCCGTATATCATTTGTGTTAATTGTTGTCTTATATGCGCGCTTCAGTGAGACAAGTCGCAATCGCGAACTCACGTATCTGTAACTGAAAAGCCCAAAGCTCATTTCAGTTAGTCCTATGTTAACAGCGTCTATTTTTGTCAAACATTTTGGTCACTGTTAATTGTTAAAAAGAAACTGCAGTTCATAATATTAAAACTGTCTCTGTAAAGGGAAATAAACTTCTTTTGCAGAACATTTTAATATTATCAATTCCACCTGTTAGAACGAAGAAATCTTCTTTCAGCGTGATGCCACCTGTGCGTGATGCCACCTGAGCGTGATGCCACCTGTTAGAACGAAGAAATCTTCTTTCATTGTGATGCCACCTGTGCGTGATGCCACCTGTGCGTGATGCCACCTGTTAGAACGAAGAAATCTTCTTTCAGCGTGATGACGATTTGAGCGTATTCCTCTTATTCGTTTTATAAAAGGCCTTATCAATCGCTAGCGATCTCACCCCCTTAGGTGGAGTTTTGGCATAGCTAACCAGAACGCACACCTTGCACAAATCAACCAGAAAAAAACTGCTGGCCAGTATCTGCTTGATGTGTGAATGGGAGTATTTTATTTTAACCTTGATCACGTTAAAATTTGTTGCAGAGAAAATGCTCTGTTCTACATTTGTGTATATATGCGGTAAATAAATCCGTCCACACACTCTGTGTTTCAAAATTGGCACAAAGGAAATTTGAAAACAAATTCTCTTCACACTTGTGATTGCAGTTAAATTGCTGCGTTAGGAAGCTGGACCCTCCCCATTGTCGGACGCTCAAGCTTCATAATCACCTAATTTTGGGTAGTGTAATACCTCCGAGTAACACAAGGGGGCAGCCCGCTAGGTGTGCTGCACCTCTCAAATTACCCACGCTTGACTCCACTACGCCATCTTGTGGACGTCTGCAGATGTTTGCCTTATTAAACTCTCTCAAGCGAACTGTCGTTATTTTATTTGTTTACTATTATAATTATTTTCATTTATTTCCCGTTATTGCTATTGTTTGGTATCATTCAATCTTTCGGGTTCAATGACTTCTCACACTTATTTAAATTTGGTTTAAACAAAGTTTGAATTTGAATTTAAATTAAGTTCTCCTTTCAGCCAGTGATGCTACCTAAGGGGAATGGGCCCCTTTTGTGACATCTCCTGCTAAGTCAGTTTCCCTTTCTTTCTCATTGTTTCAATTGGAGTTATTTTTGCCTGTCTGTTCTTTTCTTTCCTTTTTATTGTTATTTGTTTATCAATTGGTTTCTTCCATTTCATACCAGTCTGATACCCTGCACTTATTTAAATTCTGGTTTAAGCAAGTTTGAACCTGAATTTAAATTAAGCCTTCTCTTTTCAGCCTGCGACAGCCACTTATCAGTAGCACGCCCCCTGTTGGGCACTCTCATAAGTTGGCTCTCCTCTCTCTCTTCTCCTTTGGCTCCATTTCTGAATAGATTAATTTAATTAATTCTATTTCTCCCTTTTTCAAGGTTGTTCTGATAATTACCAACATTATCATCATTTTATGTTTTAGTACTATTCATTGAATAGTCTTTTACCTCTCTCACTTTACAGAATTATTTGGATTTGGTTCAAACAAGTTTAAGCTAAGCTGATGTCACGTTTTCCTTGTTAGCCATTTATATATTTACAGGTAGTACCTCCCCTAGTGCTTGTGGTGAATTTCCGGTTGTCTTCTGGCTGGGTTCCGGTGAGTGGAGTCACCTGGCCTGCGTAACTGACACCGGTCGTGTGTGAATCGCAGACACCTGTCTCCGTACCATTGGCGGCGGCACGCAGCAGACTAAGCATTTCGGGCACTCCAGGGAGAAGTCAACGAGTCCAACTGAACCGCTCAAGGGCATCTTGGTTAATTGCTCTGATCCTCCGTTTGGACTCCAAAGGGATTTCAGAGGAAACCCAATTTCAACCCTTCAGTCTGGCCGTTGACCAAACTTACCTGAATGCTGCCCAGTCATGCTAAAAGTCACACGCTGTTTGAGTGGGCGCACCGTGGTACCAAGGGACGAGGATCTGGGAACACCGCGGTCGAGTGTCCAGGGACCGCCGGCGAGATTGACCTCACCATCGGTTCTCACCTGAAGCGACCCCGATTCACCCCAGGCATAGTAAGTTAAATAAGCCCATTCACTTATTGCAAGCCCTAGAATATACATATTCCCGGTCACTTAAGTGTTTGGCCACACCTTTCTTTTTTTTGTAAGCCATAACTTTCCCCAAGGCTTTATAGCTCAACAGCGCCCCCTCACTCGTTGGCCCTGTCATAAACCCTAGCATTGGTATTAAGCTTAGAGCCTTCCCATATCTATCTCTTATGTTCTCATTCTGTTTTATTTCGTGCCTTCTTAGTATTCTTGGAAATTTCGCCCTTTTCTTTTCTACTCTACTGTTCTGTTGTTTAGTTTCTTCCAGTTCACCTAAAGACAGAACCCATGAGAGCCATCAAGGAAAGCTGAATAATAGATTGACGATCAGCCGCCAGTGTCAGTAAATGACCCACTAGGCTACCGCACTGTCAAAATTGTTATTTAAATCCGGCACTCACCCACACAAATTGGCCCAACCTGGCCGCTCACGGCCAAGACAACAGGTGCAAGGCCTAGATTCCACTAACTGGCTGCACCAGTTAGTCCAAAATTGCACACACAATTAAATAGTCACATATGGCTATAAGCACCACACCCTATACGGACTTGCATTGGCCTCTTTTGTGTTGTCTCTCTCTTGCCCACAGTAAGCGGTGTGTCCCGTTCATCCAGCCCCACCGCCGCTGGGATCACGTCGAGACCTGATCGAGCACCAGGACGACTGCATTCCTGCCTAAAGCCACGGTGACCTGCAGCCCCTGAGCCAAGAACGGCAGCGTTGAAGCTCCATGCTGAGGAGGCCCGTAGGCACCAGGACCACGCGCAGAGTCGACTAGATCAGCTACTCCTCGAGACCCAGGACCGACGCGGACGGAAGGACGGAACGGACCTACAACTTCGGGAGGAAGTTGAGAGACTCCAAAATGCCCTGGCAGAACTTCGTGTAGAGACAAGCACAGAGAGCAGTTGGAGAAAGAATCTGAAGAGGAACCAAAAGAAAAACTCCAACGAGGTGAAGCTCTCCTAACAAGAGCAAAGATTGAACTGAAAGAAAGAAACAGCAAGGCCAAAGCTTGTGAAACCCACTTGCAAACGACCATGCCAAGGTCCAAGATTTGGTTCAAAAAAAAAAAAAAAAAAAAACTATTCAAGACAAAGAACTTGAAACTGTTCACAGAGAACTGAAGTTCACATGTACATCGCACAGTGAACAGCAAGGGGAAACACGCACCACACAGTTTCCCCTGACAAGTGGGACAAGAAACCCCCAGCCAAGAGTTCCAAGCTCAAAAGGGGGGTGAAAGCCCACTGCCCAGGTTGTCACCAGCCAGCAGCCACGAGCCCCCACCAGCAGCAAAGGGGGTGGGAGCCAATCCAGAGAATCATGGCTTCCCAAGAACTCTACAAGCTGGCCAGAAACATCTCAACTTTCACCCCAAACCCTGCAGGGTATGAACTTTCACTTACAACATGAGACCGTAAAGCTGGACTACCAACAGCTACGGGACTGCCGACCAAAAAGACTGTTTCTGAAAAGACTGTGAGAAATCTAATGGTTTACCCTGTCTCTGATCACCGTTCAGAGCTGGCTCCAGGGGGCGCCCTGCAACAACGCAGTGACAGACTTTGTAACCGGCAAGACCGTTCCAAGCCAGCAGAGAGCAGCGCAACTGGCACGGTGCCCGTCTTAAGCACCTGTCCGAGCACTCTGAAAGACTCTGAGACAAGCCACGTCTGTCTAACCACCCAAAGGTGGAGCCGCGTGAGATGCCAGCCGACAGCCCAGAAATGACAGCACCCCTAGCCCAAACAGCCAGCGGCGGAACGGCTCGCCCCAAACGAACCCAAGTCTGAGCACTCACCAGAGCCAGACGGTGCAGCTTCATCTGAGTCAGCAGAGATCCTGAGGATTCTGAAAGAACTTCTCGCAAGGGAGACAAGAAGGACAGGCCAGACAGCTTACGACTGTGACCAAGACCGGCACCCAACGTCCTTCCTGACTGCTCTCCAACGGAACCAAGCACCGCACAAACCACAGTCCAAAGATCCAGAGACTTCATCACCAAGTGACAGCGTCGCTCAACTCCCTTAGCTGACAGCTGCACTTCCTGAACAATCGAACTCTGAAATCCCAAAATGTGAGTTGAATGTGCAGTCATACAGCCAAAATGAGATCCAACTTGAACAGATAGCTCCCATCCAGCTAACGATGGGCCTAATGAGTCTGGTACACCCAGTGTACATCTAACCAATGGACACGTACCCCTTTCTCGTCGGCAAAGATCTGCTAGATCGTTTTGAGCCCCTACTAGACTTCATACAGCTAAAGATTTGGGCTCAAGTACGAGAACCTCTGCCTCTCCAGCCACCCAGATCACCTGAGCCAGACTGTCAGGTCACAGAGGTCACGAGAAATCTTGCAACCCGCCGCGAGAACACTGTCTCAGCACCAGAGCAAAGTTCAAGCTCGCTACTCTGCACTTTTCAACTCACCATAGACTCTGACTTTCACTGCCCCAAGGTCATGACTGACCTCCAGCTGAATGATGTAACAACTACAGACATCATACTCTCACTATGGGCAGACAACTCAGCCATCAGTCTAGCACTGTTCAAAGCCCTCATGAAAGACACATCCAACCTTCCATCTGCAAGCGAGTGCACCCACTGCCCGTTGGACTCCTGCCTAACAACCATGGTAACTGTCAAGGGCACCTGCACTTTGAACTTGAAATGGAACGATCAGTGCCTCACACACCACATCCTGGTCCTTCAAGATCCACTGCATAACGTCTACATAGAAGCAGACCCCTTGATTCGCCTCAAGGCTCATGTGGACTTTACCAATGAGGTAGTGTGAGCCCCACTGACATCACAGCCCCCTGTGGTTCCTGCCAAGCCTGAAAACCTCCTGCCAGGCCAGACCATCCCAAGAGTCTGTACTTTAATCAACGAACAGGATACTGCAGCACCAGCTGTCTTTCACCTTCTGCAACCGACAGCGTACTTTCACCAGGTGCCCAATCGGCTATGCCAACTCACCAGCCGAGTTTAACATCTTCCGAAACGAAGCATGCCCAACACCTGTTCGACGCGTGTGATGACATCACAAGAACACACGACATGACTGTCCACCGGGAAAAGGTGACAGGACACTCAAGGCAACCCGGCCTTGACAAAGACTTGAATGACCAAACTGATTCCCTGGCCAAGACTGGCACACTTCACGGCAATCCATGGTCACCTCCCACCCACGCAACCACCCGTGATGGCGCTGCAATAACCCGCAGCAAACTGACTATTCCTGCGGCGATTCCAACATCACAGCCGCTTACGCTGGCTCTACAATTTCCATAAATGACACAGCTGACATGCAAGCCTCTGACACTGCCATAAAAGCTATGAGTAACCACCTCTCAGACCCCTCCAACCACCCTGTCACGATGTCTGACTTCACCGCTACCACAGGCCTCAGACGACCGCATGACGGCAAACACATGCTGCGTGAGAAAACAAACATTCTGGGGTATGCCTCTGACGCCCTCACAGCGCTAAAGCTTGTGATGCCACAGTGTCAAAAGGGGGGTAATGCTAAATGTATGCCCACAACGCACCATGTGCCGGACACCACGGTACCAGAGCCACAAGACACAGAAGCAAGTGAAATATTGGCCTGGCATGCAGCAAGTCGTGTCAGAGTATGTCAGAGAAGTGTCTGGTTTGCTGACAATTCTAACCGGCAAACCCAAACCCCAGAGCCCCTGCAACGCAGAAGAGTCACAGTCCCGTGGTCATACCTTAAAATAGACTGGACGGGATCCCTTCCCAGATCGACGAGGGACCACAAGTACTTCCTCACAGTTGTATGCCAGTTCTCCAAGTGAGTAGAATGTCTTTGAGCACCCAACGACACCAAGTTGAATGAACCAATTGAGCTGGGGCCAGCATGCTGAGAAAGTATGTGTCTGCCAACCAGAAAGACTGGGATGTGAAACGTCCATTGGTGCTCATGACCATCAGAGCCACCCCGCATGAATCAACTCATGTGTCTACTTTGGAACTTGTGACTGGGTGTCAGACGACCCTGCTGCATCAAACAAGAGACTCTAGTTTTGTCAGAACTTACACTACTCACCAGCACATTGACAAACTACACCTGAAGTGGCTCAGACAGCTGTTGAACCATGAGAGCAGCTGGACAGATCAAACACATGCAGAACTGTCACTATGGCAAACGCCAAGTACCAGACAAGCCACTGGGCGGAGCCACGGAAGACAGCGCGTCCACCCTGCGCACACCACAGGATGTCCCACAGCCGTCGACAACAACGCCCTCTGCCAAACCCTTCACGCAGCTGTCAAGCGGAGGCGGCACAAGGACAGCTGGACACTACTATCTCAGGGTCACAGGAGCTGCTGACACCAGCAAAATAGCCCCTGAAAACAGGACTCACCAGATGAGGACTGCAAAGGACAAGCTTCCAACTCCTTGCCACACACAGCTCAGGCAAGCTCACAACAGCACTGCTACAAGAAGCAGAGCAGAACTCCGATCCTTCGGACTTCTCGTGACTGAGAGGCTAACAACTACCTGCTTCCCTCCTGTCACCAGCACTAGGTCAGTCTGAAACCCTCTTCAGGCCACATAGACCCCTTACCACTTCCTGAGACCACAAGCAGAAACCTGCGCCACACAGACGGACTTCAGGATGACAGGTGACGCACCGTCATGGCACCTGCTGCCTCGACACCTGTTGCACAAGGTCAGAGACCTGAACTTGGCTGCTGCCTGCCTTATCTGCCGTGGAGTGACCATTACTCCAGGGGACACAAACGACCAGAGTGTGTGGATTCACGTACCAAAGGGTACCATCCTCCACCTTGATGATCTGGCATCGTAATACCTCCCAAGTGAAGAGTACTGGTCAGAGCTGGAAACCCCATCCTTCTTCAAGAATCACAACTTCACTCTAGATCCAGAACTGGAACTAAAGATTAAGAAAGGGGGTCCTAGCCAATTGACATCACTCTCATCGACACAGCTCTTTACCTTGCTACAGCATCATGCCACACCCTGACACTGGGCCTGGCTTTCATCCTAGTCAAGAGGGTCCACGAGATGCGAGAGTCCATGACCAAGAACACAGCCTCTCTCCTCCTGGGATTCAAACGAAACCCACGGAAGGGAGGTACCAAGACAGAGACAAGGCCAAACCTCATCAGGATGGACCCTCAGCCTGAGGAACCAAAGGCTTGGAACGATTAGAAACCACCTGCCACTCGACCACCATGATCCACCTGCCATCTGACCATCATGATCCCACTCGACTACCATCCGATCAAAACGACAACTGTCATCCGACGAGGTCAACCGGACGTCGTCACATGACAAAGGGGGACTGTAGCGTCTGGAGTCGCTCTTGACATGAGATCAAAGTGGTGGGTCGTTCGAGAAACACCAGAGATGCAGATCTTTTGCACAGCTCTGCCTATGAATTAGTATTAGCATATAAATGAGTGTAGTGGTGCCAGTTGAGGCTGGCCAAATGGCCGCACTATCACCCTTACGACCAGCAGAGACAACGCAGGCCGTGCCGTTATCACCTTGTGAGGAACTTCAAATAGATTCCTATCACACACACAGACAGACACACACACACACACAGACACACACACACACACACACACACACACACACACACACACACACAAGTATTCCTCTTCATATTAGCCTTTAATTTAACCATCCCAGAAATATGTGATGACCCTTGTGTTATATGTATGTTGACCACAAAGTATATATTTGTATGTGTGTGTGATGTTAATCCTAAATGCTCAAAATGGCTCTGTAAAAGAGATACACTGTCTTTCATGCATTTAAACACAGGCATGTTTGATGTCTAAAGGTTTCTCTTTCTTTGTCCCAGTCAGTGGTGCAAAGTAGATGATTATGAGATGTACCTTTTAGTAGGTTTAGCCCTTTTTGAGCGAAACTTTACTAATTCTGGCTCCCGGCAAGAACATTCCATTGAGTAATAAAGTCAGAACAAAGAAACTCTCTCCCGCCTGAAATTCACACCAACGATTGGTTGCCGCCGGGAAAGTGGGCGTAGTTTAATGGATCTCAAAAGACAGTAACACAAGCATATCGGTGCTCAGTCACCTTGCAAGAACCCCGGACGAGACAAATTCCCTTTTCCTCCCATCTCATCAGCGCGGCTCGCGGGTTATCGACCTGCGAGCCGGCGCGGTCCAGCCAAGCTGATGTTTCCTTTGAAGATCAACGCGCTCCGCGGCGCAGTCAGCGGACGCACTTAGCTGGACGAGATGAACTTCCTTCCAAGTCGACACCTTTAAAAGTCCCGCGGACCAACGAAGCTCTGGAAGAACCGAATGGAGAGAACGCTTCAGCGCGCAAACTCTCTGAGAAACGCCAACGCACGCATCTTGCTTTACACAACACCAAGAAACCATACAAGTATCAATTCTACCGAAATTTAGATGCGTTTTAAAGATTGTACCCCTGTTTAAGGTGATATTTCTTGCTGGCTCCAATGGTTTTGTCTGGGAAGGTGTCGGATCGGACACGATCTTACCCTCCTTCCTTTCCTTTCCCTTCCCCTCATCCTCCTCTTTACTTTCCACTATTCTGTAAATACATGTATTCTTTATGTAGTCATATGTAATCGTAGTATTAATCTTTATTAAAACCATGATATTCACGTTTCGATTGTCATTGTTTGCTCACGGAACACGAGTCCCTTTAATGTCAGATCTAAGCTACGAGCTCTTATTCGTTGAATGCTTTAATTAATACCATAACTCGGAAAGTTTGTCCTTTGTGGCCAGAGGGACGAACTTCCCGAGAATTGGGTAGGAAGAATAGACCTGGTGAGTGGATAAGGAATCTCCGCTCGTTCTTTAAACGGAACGGAGAGGAATTTTGAATCAACTCCCTTGGGGTTATTCTGTGATTATTTAATATAGATATATCTGTAGTTAATTACAATAAATTGTTGTTAACCATATATATTATATTGCATAAATACCGAGGTGAGGTATTCCCATTTTGGGTGATTTTGGAGATTGGTGATTAGATTATAACCCGTTATGATTAATCATAAATCCCTAAATATTAATACCCACAATTCCCTATTGAGCTAATTTTTAATTTAAATATATATGTAACCCTAATACGCTACAATTGTTTTAAGTTAATTTAAATTAAAAGTTGTTTTTTTTAAAGCCTAATAAATGTTGAGATTGGGAGCTTTCAGTTATACTGTAATGTAACGTCATTATTGTATAATATAGACATCAGTGATACTGGCCTTCATTCATAAAAAGATTCCATTACAACACATATTTAAAATATGTTGTCTTTAAATTGTTTCTACATTAATTTGGAGAGTAACTGAAATTATTACAATATCAAAATATTAAAAACTCCAAAAATATTAAAAACTTGTGATTAATTACAGAAAAAAATGTGATTAATTAGTAAAAAACTTTAATCGATTTCCAGCACTGGTGTAGTTACAATGTGTACTAAGACTGACGGAAAATGAGAAGTTGTGATTTTCTAGGCCGATATGGCAGGAACTATACTCTCATTTCTAGCTGGAGCCATTTACCTCCAGTATTTGTGCTAAGCTAGGCTAGCTGGAGCCATTTACCTCCAGTCTTTGTGCTAAGCTAGGCTAGCTGGAGCCATTTACCTCTAGTCTTTGTGCTAAGCTAGGCTAGCTGGAGCCGTTTACCTCCAGTCTTTGTGCTAAGCTAAGCTAGCTGGAGCCATTTACCTCCAGTCTTTGTGCTAAGCTAGGCTAGCTCGAGCCGTTTACCTCCAGCCTTTGTGCTAAGCTAGGCTAGCTGGAGCCATTTACCTCCAGTCTTTGTGCTAAGCTAGGCTATCTGGAGCCATTTACCTCCAGTCTTTATGCGTCAGACAGAGTTATGGCACGGAGATGAGAATGGGATAGACTTATCTAACTCTGGGGGATACTGGGAATAAGCTAAAGTCACAAAAAGTTGGCATGTTTCTTTAACCTGCCATTTGTTTAAAAATAAATTAACACTTGTTTTTCAGAAAGGATGCATTAGATGTGACGTTAAATTCATATATCGTGTTATAAAGGATTTCTATTTAAAAGAAATGCTGTTTTTTGAAAAAAAAAAAAAAAACCTGAAGCAGCAAATATGAATGTTTTCAACATTGATAATAATCATAAATGCTTGTTGAGCACTAAATCATCATATCAGAATGATTAGTGAAGGATCATGTGACACTGAAGACTGGAGTAATGATGATTTAATCACAGGAATGAATCACACTTTACTATATATTCACATAGAGAACAGCTGATCCACACTGGAGGAATATTTCACTATTTTTACTGTATTTATGATCAAATAAACTTAGCCTTGGTGAGCAGAAGAGACTCTTTCAGAAACATTTAACATTTCTACAGACCCTGAAAGTGTTCTGAATGTGTATCTGTTTTTGACAGTGTTTTTCAGTTCCTGCTCTGGTAAACACTGACATAAAATAACCTCTGAGGATTTGTTTTGTGTCAAGACAAGAGAACACAAGATGTCTTGACAGATTCAGGCTCATGTTTCAGATTGTGGTTTGGTGTTTGCTGCCATCTTCAATTTAACATGTCTCTGGTCTGGTAGTCTGGTGTTTTTCCTCTAGAACTGAAGCTGTGTTGAATTGTGACCTAAATTAACCCCTTACCCCACACGCCCCATTTTGACAAGTGGCTTAAATGACAAACCCAGAATATAAATGTTGCTCTGTTCATAAGTCATTCTGAATAGACACATAACCAACACATGTTTACAGTTCAAGACTCAGATTGTTATTAATATGGAGATATATTTTTATATGTATAAACATATGATGTGACTGTGTTGTAGAAATGAAGAAACACAATGAAAAATGATTCAAATCTGAGGATGATATCTCTAAAACTGTGAATTTTATTAAACATTTCGTAAGAACATGTCATGTTAGTTTTTAAAGAAGGCTGATAAGATGCTAATAATATATTTTATTGCCCTGTAAACTCCCATTTGCGGTCTATTATCTAAAGTTCATTATTCTTCTGTTTGTATTCCGCCATTATTAGCCTTTATTCTGGCCCATCTACACCACTTTCATCCCTCTATACATTAATCCTCCTATCATCTGAAGTCTTTCTAGAAAACCAAAGAGCATGTTCCTGGGACCTTATGTGAATTCTTTCAACTCTTAGTTTATGGACTAGAATAGCTCCTGACGCGACAGATGCATTAGAGCTACAATTAGCATCAAGCTACATAACACAATTTAAAAGATTAAAGCGTTAGTTCACCCAAAAATGTAAATCCTGTCATTTATTCCTCTCCCTCATGTCGTTCCAATCCCTAAGACCTTTGTTCATCTTCAGAACACAAATGAAGATATTTTTGAAGGTCTTGCGGGTTTGGAACGACATGAGGGTGAGAAATTAATGACCGAATCTTCATTTTTTGGTGAACTAACCCTTTAATATATAACGCTTTTACTCAAAACTCCATCGAGTGTGTGTATTAACCTCCGATCGTGATCTAATGTGAATTTTAGTCAAAATGTTGTTGAAATATGTTGTTTTAGCCTTTTATATGCAGCTAATCTCAACACCTGCTTAGCATTTATGATGTAAAACATCCATCATTGATATGAAATCGCATCAATCGCATGGAAAATACACACACACCATATACTATGGTAATCGTGTGTTTATTTATTAGCTTCTGGTTAGCTTCACCGGTATCGAAAAAACTCCAAACGATACCTGATATTTGTCACGGAGCTCAGAGCGAGGAAGTGTACAGTAGTGATGTCTGGTTCGCGAACGAATCGTTCTTTTCAACCGGTTCTTTTTAGAGAAACCGGTCGAACCAGTTCACCAAATTGGACTGAATCGTTCTAAACGGTTCACATCTCGAGTCAGCGCTGATCCATCACTCTCAAGACCCTTACACTCTCAAGACCCTTAAAAGACACTAAAGACTAAAGTTACAAAGTCCATCTCACTACAGCGGCTCTACAATAACTTTATGAAGACGAGAATAGTTTCTGTGCGCAAAAAACCCTAAATAACGACTTATATAGTGATGACAATTTCAAAACACGGCCTCATGAAGCTTCGAAGCGTTATGAATCAGTGAGTCGATTCAGCGGTTCAGAGCGTTATGAATCAGTGAGCCGAATGATGATTCGGATCGCGTGTCAAACTGCTGAAATTTGGCGATTCAAACTGCTGAATCGACTCACTGATTCATAACGCTCCAAACTGCTGAATCGACTCACTGATTCATAACGCTTCGAAGCTTCATGAGGCCGTGTTTTGAAATCGTCATCACTATGTAAGTCGTTATTTAGGGTTTTTTTGCGCACAAAAACTATTGTCGCCTCTTCATAAAGTTATTGTAGAGCCTATGTAGTGAGATGGACTTTGTAACTTTAGTCTTTAGTGTCTTTTAAGGGTCTTGAGAGTGTAAAGTGCATTGAGCCAATGGAGGCCTTTCAGAGCATCAGATTTACACTAAAATATCTTCATTTGTGTCTGAAGATGAACGGAGGTCTGACGGGTGTCCAACCACATGAGGGTAAGTAATTAATGACAGAATTTTCATTTTTGGGTGAACTAACCCTTTAACGAGAGTATGACAAACAGAAAATCCTCTCAGGATCCCTGGAGTCAGTGTTACAGTACCTCAGACACGACATTTGAGCATTTGTGTAGCATAAACACCATCAAACCGATGAGAGCTTCGGATTTTCCAATGTTTCTCTATGGCGCTGAAACCTAAAGATGTCCGAGTTCTGGTCCCAGCGCAACTGATACTCACCTGCTATTGGCTCATCTGCGTTCGATGGGAGGGGCTTACCGATAGGTCAATTGGCCTGACCAGAGTTTGGTTTTTCCAGCTCGCAAGCCAACGGCGAGTTGCTAGACGACCCTGACTGCAAATTAGATGTTGCTAGTGTGCGTCTAGATTTCTAGGCTAGGTTTTAACATGAGGTGAATGTTGAACAGTAATCTGGGGCCTATTAAGAGGTTAAACACTTCTCAGCTTGTGGCTCTGTTTATGTCTCACTCAAGCTGAGTAATGTTAAAGCATGATATTTTGTTAAGACGACATCATAAATAATGATTACAAATGATGCAACATAACCAAAGTATGAGACACGTGTATCATATTCAGCCCCTACAGTCAAAATGCGTCCGGGAGAGCGTGTTCTTACTCTTAACCCGCTCAAAAGCCTGGCTCGGATTGTCTTGGATGAATTAAGAGCAGCTGTTTCCCATCGGCTCGTCATGTGCCTGTTTGAAGCACTCGCTCTGATGAAATCACACCTTTGTTCTCCTCGTCATTACACAGACGAAAAGCGGAACGATATGAGTTGACTCTTTAGTAATCATGATTACATGGAATCGTGAAGATGTTTTCAATGTGCCATCTGATCTTTCCTCTAAAACTCTGTGAAAGGAGAATATTTTTGAGCACTTTTTCCAATGCAATATCCATTACTTTTATGCACAAGTCAAAGATGGCATGTTATATATAATGCACGGTCATTGCTCGATTGGTTTATTATTGCAGTAAAACTGTGGAAAAGCTTCACAGGATGTAGGAGTAAATGTGGGAACGTTTTTAAGGCTTAGTCTTTTAGATGAGCTTAGTTTAATCTTTATGCTCAAACAGCAACATTACACACTAACATAACAGGACCCCTTTAAGTAAAAGAAAATAAACTATAGTAGTGTATTCAGGGGTGGAAATGGGGGGGTGAATTTCGAGGGGGGACGGAATACCAGTTGAATTTTTTTTATTTTTTATTAGAAGGATTTCTATATTTTATCCATTCAATATTCTACAATATTTTAGCCACATAAACGTAACATAATATACAATAATAAAACTGTAGCGGGATATTCTGTGATAATGGCTGCGCAATGTCGACTTTTGTGATTGGCCAATACCGGCAGGCTGCATCCAATGGAAATACGTCTCTATTTGTCCACGCTTGAGGTAAATTATCTGGAATGATGAACTGTGATTTTGACCAAAAAACGTTACTTTAATAGATGCCAAACAGAAACTTTGAAATGGATGGAGCTGTGTTAACGTACCTGAACGTATTCTGTCTATAAATATAATAATAATTAGGGCTGTCAAAAGATTAATCGCGATTAATCGCATCCAAAATAAAAGTTTGTGTCTACATAATATATGTGTGTGTACTCTGTTGATTATTATTTATATATAAATACACACACAAGCATGTATATATTTAAGAATTTTTTTTATTGTTATATATAAAACATTTATATTTCTATATATTATAGATTATATAAATGTATATACAGTATATACATGCAAATATTTCTTAAATATATACATGAATGTGTGTGTATTTATATATAAATAATAATTAACAGAGTACACACACATATATTATGCAGACACAAACTTTTATTTTGGATGCGATTAATCACGATTAATCTTTTGACAGCCCTAATAATAATACATAAATGATCATCTAGAAATGTTTTTTTTTTAAAGGGGATTGTACATAAAATGTTGCCATTTTATATATATCTATGTATTTATTTAAATTATTACAAATTGAGGCAAATAAATAATAAAAAAAATACCATAAATCCCCCTTAAACTGCACAACTTTACAGTAAAAACATTAATAAAGCTTGTGATATCACGTTTTTTTGAAGAAAGTTACATTACATATGGAGGCGATAATTGTATTTTTTTATTTAATCATAGTGTCATTTTATTAATAATTTCCCTTTTTTATTTACAACAAGGGGTTATCAAAGATGCGTAGGCTATATTATTAAACTAACCCAAGACAAACTGTAGAATTCAGAAGATAATGTAGAAAAAATATATACAAATCAAAATAATATACTGTAGCAAAGCTTCGTTTGTGTAACCTTTTCCCACACAAGTTTGAAATGTTCCAAATGACCCCCAGACATTTATTACAATGGGTTTGTGTGATAATTGTTTTAAGAATGTCTATCATTAATGTTGTAAAAGAAAAAAAAAATTCTGAGACATCGGTAGCAATTTTAGTATCAATGATACTAGCCTTCATAAAAATATGCCATTACAACAAATATTTCAAATATACTGTCTTTAAGTTGTTTCTACATAAATTTGGAGAGTAACTGTGAAATTATTACAATATAAAAATATTTAAAACGCAGACGTTGAATGTGCGATTAATTAGTTACTTTTTTAACCCTTTCATGCATGCATTATGGAAAACATTATCTAGATTTTTTTTAATTCTTTTTATTACTGTAATATGATGCTAAAATTGAAATCTATTTTAATTTTTACAAAATTCAGTTTTATTAAAAAAATTATTTAACTGTCCACGTATGCATGCAACAAAGGCATAAAATGGGACAAAAAGCCACAGATGACAATATGGAATATTGTGCTTTTATTATGTCATTTTATGCTATGCATAACAGCTCAGATATTTAAAACATTAATATTACAATATAACAACGATAAAACACAGAGTGTAGGAACTATAATGCTAGTTACATATATGTGGAAACCTAATAGCAATATGGACTGGGCTTTGCTGGCACACACACACACACACACACACACACACACACACACACACACACACACACACACACACACACACACACACACACACACACACACTCAGTCCTCTGGGATATTCTGTGTTATTCTGAACTGAGTGCTTGACCTGTGCTGTCCCTGTTTGGTAGGCAAAATGCAAATTTTTCTCGGTATGTATGTGTAAAGTTGACATTTAATGCCATAATATGTCACTTTTAATGGTTATTTATGTTGATATATTTATTAAATATCTGTTTTATTACAATATAAGACAATTCAAAACATATTTGCACAAACAGAACAGATATACTAGCAGGTTACAGAAATCAGACTTTATGCATCTGACTCCACTGTTGCATGACGTCCACATGCGTGGACAGTTAGTTTTTGGTGTATAAAAACGTAATTTTACTCTAAATTTTAGTTTCTAAAATACTAACATATTCATCATACTTTACTGTACATACTAATCTTTTTTTTAGCTCAATTGACCTCCTTATGTAAAAGTTTTTCACAGATATGCCTGGGGCATTTTGCACATGGCTATCGCTGTCAGCCATCTTGGATTAATGATGTCATCAAGCAATGAATATTTGGGTTACAAGACAGTAGCCATTGTTAAAATATTGCTGTCAATCTACTGACTCTGCCCTCAAGTGGTTTGGAGAGAATTACCAAGATAAAGGAACCCTAAATGGAGTTAAATTAACTGTCCCCAAATGTGGACACCATGCATGAAAGGGTTAAAATCGAGATAGAGTCCGCCTAGTGAATTTCGGCCATTTCCACCACTGAGTGTATTTAAATCAAATGTAGTCTATACTCTCTAACAGATATCCTCTCCTGTGTGTGTGTGTGTGTGTGTGTGTGTGTGTGTGTAGTTGCGTACGGATGCAGAGAAGCGTTCTCTGGTGGAGAGTGGACTGGCGTGGTACAGCGAGGACTGTAAATCCTTACGGAAGGCCGATGGAGTTTATGACACAGGGAGCCTGAAAACGGAGCCGTCCAGCAAGTGGAGGAAAACTCGGCTTCCCGATGGGACCGCGCAGGACAAGATGGGGAAAGGAGAACCGAAGAAACCTCAGAGCCTCGGGCAACCTGGGAGCTTCAAAAAGAGCCGCAATCCTCCTGTGGGCGTCACCTCACCCATCACACACAGTTCACAAAGTGTGCTAAAAATCGCAGGTATGTCATGTCTTATTTATAGTTTTTATGCTAATATTTAGGCGTAAGCTTTGAGACTGTTTTTTTTATTTGGATATATTTCAGACTTTACATGTACACGGCTTATTTATTGATTTTTAAAGGGTTTATAAAGGGCTTTTGATATATAAAAGGTCATGGTGATATAATAATATCCTGTAAATTTCAGAGCTGAAAACTTCCTTGTTAGTCAAAGAAAAGCTTTTATTGACACCAAACCCAGAAAACGCGCGATCTGCGAATGTGCTTACCCGTGACATCAGAGTTCAGTGGAACGCCGCCTTAACCGAAGAAGACGAACGCCTAATTATGTAGCCCCGCCCACCGACTCGCTGCGGGCATGTTAGATAAATAACATAGGCCTACGTGGAGCTAAACCGGGTCAAACTTCTTTTGGATTCTAAAATGCATGGTTCCAGCTCACGTGGGGAAGATTCATTCACCGGATTCGTTTGTAAACAAGAGACTGAATTTGCAGACAGGATGAGATTAAAAAACGATGCTGTGGCTTCTGGATCTGACAGGAATGATGCAACACAACTATGAGAGTAAAACATGTTTTTTATATGAGATAGTATTGTATTGTCACGTTTGATATCTACTGATTATGTACGTGTCTAACTGAACATAACCTCCGCGCTGTCACAGGCTGGAGTATCCTTTGTATTTGAGGTGTTGTTGGTTCATTGTCCTGCGATTCGTGCTTATATTGGCCAGGGCTCTTGTGTGTGTGTGTGTTATGCACGGTTCATGGTTATATCCACCGATCGGGCCGGCCAAGTAATAAAAAATAACATTCCAATGAATTGCGGGTGGATGAGATAAATTATTGTGTTTGTTTGATAAAGATATTTTGTGAACCCTGTGGGCGAATCATTTTCAAAACAATTCCTCACGCGTTTGAAGTGAATTCGTGTCTGACGCCCGAGTTGAAAAATCTGAACTTTGGCGTCTATTGGCGCCGCGTTAACCAATCAGGAGCCTGCTCACTGCTGTCACATGGTAAAGTGACGTGATGAGAAACCCCGCATAATTTAAAAACACTACTATTGTGTCACAAAAGGTAGTTTTAAGAGTTTTTCACATGAGAATGTAGTTGTTTAAAGCTCAAATCTGTGGTTTGTTTATAAAGAGAGCGCCTATTTGAACATGTGATCTGGTGAATAAATGAATAAATAACAAGGCCTACGTGGAGCTAAACCGGGTCAAACTTCCTTCGTATTCCATAACGCATGGTTGCTTTGCTTTTATTTTTAATGAAGATCCAGCTCACGTGGGGAAGACATTGCATTTGTTCGCTTCATTTCACCGGATTCGTTTATAAACAAGAGACTGGATTTGCAGACAGGATGAGATTAAAAAACGATGCTGTGGCTTCTGGATCTGACAGGAATGATGCAACACAATTATGAGAGTATGCCGCCCTTAGTCACGATGCGAAGGCTGAGGTTTCCTTTTTACAGATGTTTAATGCTCTCGTTGACATAGACACCAACACCGTAGAACTGAGCAAAAAACGAAATATACAACATAACATCAATTACATGGAAAACATTAAACTCGCAAATAAACAGAAAATATATCCACATACTACTTTTGCCTGCTTGTGAGCTAAGAGAGGGGATTATATCTTGAAGATTCTTTGTTGGATGACTTATGATTATAGAGAGAAACACCTTTAACTTTGCGATGATTACATCATTCCATCTCTTCATGTGGATGACAAAACAGGAAGTGACATACAAAATCATGATGGAAATAAAATAAAATAATACCAAAAACTCTTAGAAAGATATAAATAAACAACAGTTCAGTATAGAAATCACAATAAACATTATAAAATAGTAAAAATATGCAAAATTAGACTAGTCAAAAGTAGCTTAAGTAAATGAGTGCACAAGAGTACACAAGCGCCATCTAGTGGAAATTAACATTATAGACAGAGAGCTTTGTGACAACAAATACAGAGAGTAAAACATGTTTTTTATATGTGATAGTGTTGCATTGTCATGTTTGATATCCACTGATTATGTACGTGTCTAACTGAACATAACCTTCGCGCTGCCACAGGCTGGAGTATCCTTTGTATTTGAGGTGTTGTTTGTTCATTGTCCTGCGATTCGTGATCAGACTCAAACATGTATGGGCCAGGGCTCGTGTGTGTGTGTGTTATGCAAGGTTCATGGTAATATCCACCAATCAGGCCGGCCATGTGATAGAAAAATAACATTCCAATGAATTGCGGGTGGATGAGAGATTATTGTGTTTGTTTGATAAAGACATTTTGTTATCATTCCGGTTGCCGTTTCTCCACATTGGAAGTTTTCAAAACAATTCCTCACGTGTAATGCTGCGTTCACACCAAAACATGAATAGAGCGTCCAGAGCGAGTGATTTCAATATTAAGTCAATGTAAAGACGCGCATCTGGAGGTCCTGCGGCGCGATAGACCGCCTCATTGACGCAAATCGACCGTCTTGCGCGATTTGCGCATTACGCACAAGTAATTTTATTTGGTGCTTTTTGTGCATTTACTCAT
The DNA here is from genome assembly GCF_949357685.1 of Gobio gobio. Classification (NCBI taxonomy): domain Eukaryota; kingdom Metazoa; phylum Chordata; class Actinopteri; order Cypriniformes; family Gobionidae; genus Gobio; species Gobio gobio. Next base: position 2,359,462 of record NC_137110.1, on the reverse strand, counting down.
TTGAAGCGAATTCCCGTCTGACGCCCGGGTTGAAACATTTGAACTTTGGCATCTATTCACGCCGCGTTAACCAATCAGGAGCCTGCTCGCTGCTGTCATGTGGTAAAGTGATGATGAGAAACCCCTCATAATTTAAAAACACTACTGTTATTGTGTCACAAAATGTAGTTTTAAGACTTTTTCAGGTGAGAATGTAGTTGTTTAAAGCTCAAATCTGTGGTTTATTTATAAAGAGAGCGCTTATTTAAAAAAAATTGTCTTGTGTTTTTGGAGTTGTGAGTTCCAGTGGATCAGCAGTGCTCAGCGCTCATTAAAGGGTTTGTTTACCCAAAAATGAAAATTCTGTCATTAATGGCTGAGCCTCATGTGGTTGGACACCCGTCAGACCTCCGTTCATCTTCAGACACAAATGAAGATATTTTAGTTGAAATCTGATGGTTCTGAAAGGCCTCCATTGGCTCAACTTTACACTCTCAAGACCCTTAAAAGACACTAAAGACTAAAGTTACAAAGTCCATCTCACTACAGCGGCTCTACAATAACTTTATGAAGTGACGAGGATAGTTTTTGTGCGCAAAAAACCCCTAAATAACGACTTATATAGTGATGTTGATTTCAAAACACGGCCTCATGAAGCTTCGAAGCGTTATGAATCAGTGAGTCGATTCAGCAGTTTGAATAGCCAAATTTCAGCAGTTTGACACGCGATCCGAATCATGATTCGACTCATTGATTCATAACGCTTCGAAGCTTCATGAGGCCGTGTTTTGAAATCGTCATCACTATGTAAGTCGTTATTTAGGGTTTTTTTGCGCACAAAAACTATTGTCGCCAATTCATAAAGTTATTGTAGAGCCGCTGTAGTGAGATGGACTTTGTAACTTTAGTCTTTAGTGTCTTTTAAGGGTCTTGAGAGTGTAAAGTTGAGCCAATGGAGGCCTTTCAGAGCATCAGATTTACACTAAAATATCTTCATTTGTGTCTGAAGATGAACGGAGGTCTGACGGGTGTCCAACCACATGAGGCTCAGTCATTAATGACACAATTTACATTTTTGGGTGAACTAACCCTTTAACCCCGGTGAGAGCAGCCTTTCCTCGGCCAGTCCTTCTGCCGTCTGCCGCTGGCTCTGATGTCTCTGTAGTGGTTAAACATCAGATATAATTCATCTTGTGTGGATCTAACGGCTGATCTTTGCTCTCATGAATCATCATTTGTTGTCTGCCAAATCGTTTTGACTGAGGGTAAAGAGAAGTTTCATAACTTTATTTTTTAGGATATTTAAATACACATGCAGTGAAGATAATGTAGGAGTTGCCTGGTCCACATTTGTGTGGCTATTAATGTTTAATATATTTTTTTAATGAAAATGAAAAGAGGCAGAGTGGTGTTTTATGACATATTTCTCCTGGAGCGCCTTGAACGCGCTTCTATTTAGCTTCAAACGCTCGATTTATACAGCGAATTGGACGTGCGAATGGATTCAAAATGTTCAAGCGTCCAACTAGACGCTCAATTCGCGTTTGGTGTGAACGCAGCATGTGGGAGCCGAAGCTCATTATAATATGCAAAACTGTTATCCAATCACAGCAGTGGGTGTTTACTTCCTAATCTTCAGTGCAGCAAGCCCATAAAAACAGAGCGTTCCAGGAGCTAGACTCAAAACCAGGGCAGAAAATAGCCTATTCATGATGATGTTTTTAAATGTAAAAACGTGAACATCATAAGTTGACCTCAGACAACAGTACAAAAAAGCCAGTTCATGACCCACTTTTTTTTAATGCTAACATTTAGGCTTTAGCTTTGACATAAACCGACTGTATTTTCTGATTTGGATATATTTCAGACTTCACATATACAAGGCATAAATTCATCCCATTCTGGGCAGCAAAACAAAACGTTTCTGTTCTCCGAACATGCAACTCCAAAAGGATTATTTATTAATGGTAATATATCATGATTTGGAAATGAATCAAACTTAGGCTGTTTACGTTACTAATACTGTCATCCATAATCTCCTGTAAATGAAGTCCATGTGTGACGCAGAGTCTCTTCAGCAGATCTCAAACTCATGACACGTCTGTGTGGAAACTTTAAAGAAACCACATGAACAGTATCAAAACTCAGTCTTAAACAAATAGTTCAAAGTTCTGTCATCATTTCACTCGTTATCGTATCGTTCCACGCTTTTGTATACAATAAATGCAGTGATCAGAGGCTCAAAAAAGGACATTATCGCACCATAAATGGATCATAAAAGTAGTCCATATGACTTGTGCTTATATATCCAAAGTCTTCTGAAGTGGGATTCTGACTAGTTGTCCAGTGTAAATCCTCTCAAACCTGGTTCATGCATTAAGTCATGCTGGTTTGTACATGATGATATTCATCTTTAGGCGATTCATTCCTTTAACTTTTCCTTACTTTGTTTTCACAGTAGATTTAATGAGAGAGAAGCTGTCAGGTTTATCTTCTCTTGATGCAGTCTTCCTGTAGGCAGTGCAACCTTTCTATGCTGGATCCAAAGCTTACAATGACATTTAAATGTCAGCGATCCAGTGAAGACCAGCAGCCCTGGTGCCATATGGAATTTTGCTTTGTCATACTTATTTTCTGTTATTAAACCTTTACAAATGGCAAACGCATAATCACCAATTTAAGGAATTAAAAGCATAGAGGTCAAAGCACTGAATAAAACTCTTGGTGTGTGTGTGTGTGTGTGTGTGTGTGTGTGTGTGTGTGTGTGTGTGTGTGTGTGTGTGTGTGTGTGTGTGTGTGTGTGTGTGGGCATGTTTTCGTGAAATATCAGGACACAAATGTGTATAATGACATGGGTATTACAAAAAGAGGGTGAAATATGAGGACGTTCCCCATGTCCTCACTTTTCAAAATGCTTATAAATCACACAGAACAAGTTTTTTTTCACAGAAAGTGAACTGCACAGTCTCCTGTGAGGGTTAGGTTTAGGGGCAGTGTGTGTGTGTGTGTGTGTGTGTGTGTGTGTGTGTGTGTGTGTGTGTGTGTGTGTGTGTGTGTGTGTGTGTGTGTGTGTGTGTGTGTGTGTGTGTGTGTGTGTGTGTGTGTGTGTGTGTGTGTGTGTGTGTGTGTGTGTGTGTGTGTGTGTGTGTGTGTGATGGGTTAGGTTTAGGGGCAGTGTAAGGGGATAGAAAATACGGTTTGTACGGTATAAAAACCATTACGCCTATGGAATGTCCTCACATTTCACAAAAACAAACATGTGTGTGTGTGTGTGTGTGTGTGTGTGGCCACTGTGAAGTAAAATTACACTATAATATATATTTATATGAAATGTGTTCAGCATTGATAATAATCATAAATGTTTCTTTATCAGCATATTAGAATGATTTCTGAAGGATCATGTGACAGACGTATGTTAGCGTGTATGCAGATGTTAGTGTATGTAGAAGTTTGTTAGTGTGTATGTAGAAGTATGTTAGTGTGTATGTAGAAGTATGTTAGTGTATGTAGAAGTATGTTAGTGTGTATGTAGAAGTATGTTAGTGTGTATGTAGAAGTATATTAGTGTGTACTGTATGTAGAAGTATGTTAGTGTATGTAGAAGTATGTTAGCGTGTATGCGAGAGAATATTAGTGTGTATGTAGAAGTATGTTAGCGTGTATGCGAGAGAATGTTAGTGTGTACTTATGTTAGCGTGCATGTAGAAGTATGTTAGCGTGTATGTAGAAGTATGTTAGCGTGTATGTAGAAGTATGTTAACGTGTACTTATGTTAGTGTGTATGTAGAAGTATGTTAGCGTGTATGTATAAGTATGTTAACGTGTACTTATGTTAGTGTGTATGTAGAAGTATGTTAGTGTATGTAGAAGTATGTTAGCGTGTATGCGAGAGAATATTAGTGTGTATGTAGAAGTATGTTAGCGTGTATGCAAGAGAATGTTAGTGTGTATGTAGAAGTATGTTAGCGTGTATGCGAGAGAATGTTAGTGTGTATGTAGAAGTATGTTAGTGTATGTAGAAGTATGTTAGCGTGTATGTGAGAGAATATTAGTGTGTATGTAGAAGTATGTTAGCGTGTATGCGAGAGAATGTTAGTGTGTATGTAGAAGTATGTTAGCGTGTATGCGAGAGAATGTTAGTGTGTATGCAGAAGTATGTTAGCGTGTATGCGAGAGAATGTTAGTGTGTATGTAGAAGTATGTTAGTGTATGTAGAAGTGTGTTAGCGTGTATGCGAGAGAATGTTAGTGTGTATGTAGAAGTATGTTAGTGTGTATGCGAGAGAATGTTAGTGTGTATGTAGAAGTATGTTAGTGTGTATGCGAGAGAATGTTAGTGTGTATGTAGAAGTATGTTAGTGTGTATGCGAGAGAATGTTAGTGTGTATGTAGAAGTGTGTTAGTGTGTATGCGAGAGAATGTTAGTGTGTATGTAGAAGTATGTTAGTGTGTATGCGAGAGAATGTTAGTGTGTATGTAGAAGTATGTTAGTGTGTATGCGAGAGAATGTTAGTGTGTATGTAGAAGTATGTTAGTGTGTATGCGAGAGAATGTTAGTGTGTATGTAGAAGTATGTTAGTGTGTATGCGAGAGAATGTTAGTGTATGTAGAAGTATGTTAGTGTGTATGCGAGAGAATGTTAGTGTGTATGTAGAAGTATGTTAGCGTGTATGCGAGAGAATGTTAGTGTGTATGCAGAAGTATGTTAGCGTGTATGCGAGAGAATGTTAGTGTGTATGTAGAAGTATGTTAGTGTGTATGCGAGAGAATGTTAGTGTGTATGTAGAAGTATGTTAGTGTGTATGCGAGAGAATGTTAGTGTATGTAGAAGTATGCGTGTATGTGAGAGAATGTTAGTGTATGTAGAAGTATGTTAGTGTGTATGCGAGAGAATGTTAGTGTATGTAGAAGTATGTTAGCGTGTATGCGAGAGAATGTTAGTGTGTATGTAGAAGTATGTTAGTGTGTATGCGAGAGAATGTTAGTGTATGTAGAAGTATGTTAGTGTATGTAGAAGTATGTTAGCGTGTATGTGAGAGAATGTTAGTGTGTATGTAGAAGTATGTTAGTGTATGTAGAAGTATGTTAGCGTGTATGTGAGAGAATGTTAGTGTGTATGTAGAAGTATGTTAGTGTGTATGCGAGAGAATGTTAGTGTATGTAGAAGTATGTTAGCGTGTATGCGAGAGAATGTTAGTGTGTATGTAGAAGTATGTTAGTGTGTATGCGAGAGAATGTTAGTGTGTATGTAGAAGTATGTTAGTGTGTATGCTAGAGAATGTTAGTGTGTATGCAGAAGTATGTTAGTGTGTATGCGAGAGAATGTTAGTGTGTATGTAGAAGTATGTTAGCGTGTATGCGAGAGAATGTTAGTGTGTATGTAGAAGTATGTTAGCGTGTATGCGAGAGAATGTTAGTGTGAATGTAGAAGTACTGAAGTTTGGGAGCCAGAAAGTGTTCATTTTGGAAAGTAAATCAATTCATACCCATTGATATATTGCTTTATAATATCTTATTATTCTAGTGTTTTTTGTGGGCATTTTAATCCAAATATCTTGCCTTTAAAGCTTCATAGAATCTCCTCAATCAGTAATAATTAGTCCCCCAATCATCATAAGCAAGTTCACACATATTCTTGGTCACTCTTTGTCGTTGTAATGTTCAGATGTGATTGTGTTTGTCTCGTCGGACTCCTCCGCTGTAGGATCACGTGTGTAGTGGAGTTTATATCTTGTGTGGGCTGAGATGCTCGTTATCTTTGCTGTGTCTCTAATTAAATGCAGATGGGAGCTTGCCCTCGTCTCCATCCACCATGACTCACGTACTGTAGATTTAAGCCACAGAAACTTAATCATGGCTTCAATCGGGTCCTCTCCATGACTTCATCTGATGTCATACCCCCAAGGCTTTCCTGCTCACCTTTCAAATGACACGCCTCTGACCACATGATGACGTGTGTCATCCATGTTTTGGTCATTAACACTGAAACAGCTTTGTGTGTGTGTGTGTGTGTGTGTGTGTGTGTGTGTGTGTGTGTGTGTGTGTGTGTGTGTGTGTGTGTGTGTGTGTGTGTGTGTGTGTGTGTGTGTGTGTGTGTGTGTGTGTGTGTGTGTGTGTGTGTGTGTGTGTGTGTGTGTGTGTGTGTGTGTGTGTGTGTGTGTGTGTGTGTGTGTGTGTGTGTGTGTGTGTGTGTGTGTGTGTGTGTGTGTGTGTAGAAGTATGTTAGTGTGTGTGTAGAAGTATGTTAACGTGTACTTATGTTAGGGTGTATGTAGAAGTATGTTAGCATGTATGCAGAAGTATGTTAGCGTGTATGTAGAAGTATGTTAACATGTACTTATGTTAGCGTGCATGTTGAAGTATGTTAGCATGTATGCAGAAGTATGTTAACGTGTACTTATGTTAGGGTGTATGTAGAAGTATGTTAGCGTGTGTGTAGAAGTATGTTAACGTGTACTTATGTTAGCGTGCATGTAGAAGTATGTTAGCGTGTGTGTAGAAGTATGTTAACGTGTACTTATGTTAGCGTGCATGTAGAAGTATGTTAGCATGTATGCAGAAGTATGTTAGCATGTATGCAGAAGTATGTTAACATGTACTTATGTTAGCGTGTATGTAGAAGTATGTTAACGTGTACTTATGTTAGCGTGCATGTAGAAGTATGTTAGCGTGTATGTAGAAGTATGTTAGCATGTATGCAGAAGTATGTTAACATGTACTTATGTTAGCGTGTATGTAGAAGTATGTTAACGTGTACTTATGTTAGCGTGCATGTAGAAGTATGTTAGCGTGTATGTATAAGTATGTTAGCGTGTATGTATAAGTGTTAACGTGTACTTATGTTAGTGTGTATGTAGAAGTATGTTAGTGTGTATGTAGAAGTATGTTAGTGTGTATGTAGAAGTGTGTTAGTGTGTATGTAGAAGTATGTTAGCGTGTATGTGGATGTATGTTAGTGTGTATGTAGAAGTATGTTAGCATGTATGTAGAAGTATGTTAGCATGTATGTGGAAGTATGTTAGTGTGTATGTAGAAGTATGTTAGTGTGTATGTAGAAGTATGTTAGTGTGAATGTAGAAGTATATTAGCGTGTATGTAGAAGTATATTAGCGTGTATGCAGATGTTAGTGTGTATGTAGAAGTATGTTAGTGTGTATGTAGATGTATGTTAGTGTGTATGTAGAAGTATGTTAGTGTGTATGTAGATGTATGTTAGTGTGTATGTAGATGTATGTTAGTGTGTATGTAGAAGTATGTTAGTGTGTATGTAGAAGTATGTTAGCGTGTATGTGGATGTATGTTAGTGTGTATGTAGAAGTATGTTTGCATGTATGTAGAAGTATGTTAGTGTGTATGTAGATGTATGTTAGTGTGTATGTAGATGTATGTTAGTGTGTATGTAGAAGTATGTTAGTGTGTATGTAGAAGTATGTTAGTGTGTATGTAGATGTATGTTAGTGTGTATGTAGATGTATGTTAGTGTGTATGTAGATGTATGTTAGTGTGTATGTAGATGTATGTTAGTGTGTATGTAGATGTATGTTAGTGTGTATGTAGAAGTGTGTTAGTGTGTATCTAGATGTATGTTAGTGTGTATGTAGATGTATGTTAGTGTGTATGTAGATGTATGTTAGTGTGTATGTAGAAGTATGTTTGTTTGTATGTATGTAGAAGTATGTTAGTGTGTATGTAGATGTATGTTAGTGTGAATGTAGATGTATGTTAGTGTGTATGTAGATGTATGTTAGTGTGTATGTAGAAGTGTGTTAGTGTGTATGTAGATGTATGTTAGTGTGTATGTAGACGTATGTTAGTGTGTATGTAGATGTATGTTAGCGTGTGTGTAGAAGTATGTTTGTTTGTATGTATGTAGAAGTATGTTAGTGTGTATGTAGATGTATGTTAGTGTGTATGTAGATGTATGTTAGTGTGTATGTAGATGTATGTTAGTGTGTATGTAGAAGTGTGTTAGTGTGTATGTAGAAGTATGTTAGCGTGTATGTGGATGTATGTTAGTGTGTATGTAGAAGTATGTTTGCATGTATGTAGAAGTATGTTTGTTTGTATGTGGATGTATGTTAGTGTGTATGTAGAAGTATGTTTGCATGTATGTAGAAGTATGTTTGTTTGTATGTGGATGTATGTTAGTGTGTATGTAGAAGTATGTTAGTGTGTATGTAGAAGTATGTTTGTTTGTATGTAGAAGTATGTTAGTGTGTATGTAGATGTATGTTAGTGTGTATGTAGAAGTGTGTTAGTGTGTATGTAGAAGTATGTTAGCGTGTATGTGGATGTATGTTAGTGTGTATGTAGAAGTATGTTAGCGTGTATGTGGATGTATGTTAGCATGTATGTAGAAGTATGTTAGCGTGTATGTGGAAGTATGTTAGTGTGTATGTAGAAGTATGTTAGTGTGAATGTAGAAGTATGTTAGCGTGTGTGTAGAAGTATGTTAACGTGTACTTATGTTAGCGTGCATGTAGAAGTATGTTAGCATGTATGCAGAAGTATTTTAGCGTGTATGTAGAAGTATGTTAGTGTGAATGTAGAAGTATTTTAGCGTGTATGTAGAAGTATATTAGCGTGTATGCAGATGTTAGTGTGTATGTAGAAGTATATTAGCGTGTATGCAGATGTTAGTGTGTATGTAGAAGTATATTAGCGTGTATGCAGATGTTAGTGTGTATGTAGAAGTATGTTAGTGTGTATGTAGAAGTATGTTAGCGTGTGTGTAGAAGTATGTTAACGTGTACTTATGTTAGCGTGCATGTAGAAGTATGTTAGCATGTATGCAGAAGTATTTTAGCGTGTATGTAGAAGTATGTTAGTGTGAATGTAGAAGTATTTTAGAGTGTATGTAGAAGTATATTAGCGTGTATGCAGATGTTAGTGTGTATGTAGAAGTATATTAGCGTGTATGCAGATGTTAGTGTGTATGTAGAAGTATATTAGCGTGTATGCAGATGTTAGTGTGTATGTAGAAGTATATTAGTGTGTATGCAGATGTTAGTGTGTATGTAGAAGTATATTAGCGTGTATGCAGATGTTAGTGTGTATGTAGAAGTATATTAGCGTGTATGCAGATGTTAGTGTGTATGTAGAAGTATGTTAGCGTGTATGCAGATGTTAGTGTGTATGTAGAAGTATGTTAGTGTGTATGTAGAAGTATATTAGCGTGTATGCAGATGTTAGTGTGTATGTAGAAGTATGTTAGTGTGTATGTAGAAGTATATTAGCGTGTATGCAGATGTTAGTGTGTATGTAGAAGTATGTTAGTGTGTATGTAGAAGTATATTAGCGTGTATGCAGATGTTAGTGTGTATGTAGAAGTATGTTAGTGTGTATGTAGAAGTATATTAGCGTGTATGCAGATGTTAGTGTGTATGTAGAAGTATGTTAGCGTGTATGCATTTAGTGACTGTTTCTCTCTCTCTTTCTTTAAAGTCCCCAAAGGAGACTCGAAGGCAGTTGACAAGGTGAAAATGTCCGTGAAGGCAACAGGTCTCCAGCGCTCCCGCTCTGATGCCGGCCGGGACAGTGGCGATTACCGCAAGCCTCCCTCAGGTCTGGTGAAGCCCTCCGCTGGCGGCTCCTTCGGCTACAGGAAACCCCCGAGCACCGGTACCGCCACGGTCCTGACAGCAGGAGGCGCCACCATCACCAGCGGCTCGGCCACTGTGGGCAAAACCCCGAAGTCCTCGGGCATCCCCATCAAACCCGTCCCAGGTGGAGGCGGCCGCAAAAACAGCCTGGATGCCAGCGGCGCCGAACAGGGTTTCCTCGCGCCCAGCGCTCGCGGGAGCATTCAGTATCGCAGTCTTCCACGGCCTGCAAAGTCCAGCGCTATGAGTTTAACCTCTCGCCCCGGGAGTGGCAGCATCGATGCCGGGCTCCTCACTCTTAAACCCGTGCCAGCTTTGCACAACACCATGCCCACCAGAGGAAAAGAAGGAGGCGGCCTGAAGGCAAGCAGTCGCTCGAGCACCACAGGCCCCGTCAACCAAACGGATCGTGAGAAGGAGAAGGAAAGGGCCAAGGCCAAAGCGGACCTGGAGATCAGCTGTCTGAAGGCCGAGAAGCAGAGCGACTGCTGTGGAGAGACGGTGGAGAAGATCCATCGAGTGCGGAGGACGAGCAGCAGCAAATACCCTGAGCTCAGCTCTCCAACCGGCACGCCACGGTACCACACCTGCAGGAACACCACGGGGCACAGTGCAGTTCAGGATACTTGTAGATACTATTTAGTCAAATAAAACATATTCTTTAAAAAAAAAAACTATAAAATGGACAATTGTTGGACATTCATTTGTTAAATAAATAAATTATTATTAATTCTATTATTATTATATTACTATATTATTAATAATTCAATAAAAAAAATAGATTTATATACACACACACACACACACACATATATATATATACAGTATATACATATCTTATATCTTCAAAAAATACATGCATACTTATTGGATTATATATATATATATTAGGGCTGTCAAAAGATTAATCGCGATTAATCGCATCCAAAATAAAAGTTTGTGTTTACATAATATATGTGTGTGTACTCTGTTAATTATTATTTATATATAAATACACACACATTCATGTATATATTTAAGAAATATTTGCATGTATATACATTTACATAATCTATAATATATATGAATATAAATGTTTTAGATATAAAAATAAAAAATTTTTCTTAAATATATACATGCTTGTGTGTGTATTTATATATAAATAATAATTAACATAGTACACACACATATATTATGTAAACACAAACTTTTATTTTGGATGCGATTAATCTTTTGACAGCCCAAATATATATATATATTAGTGCTGGGCATCGATTAAAAAAAATTAACTAATTAATCACACTTTTTTCTGTAATTAATCACGATTAATCGCAAGTTTTTAATATTTTACGTTTTTTATATTTTGATATTGTAATAATTTCAGTTACTGTCCAAATTAATGTATAAACAATTTAAAGACAGCATATTTTAAATATGTGTTGTATTGTCATATTTTTATGAATGAAGGCCAGTATCACTGATACTAAAGTGTCTATGAAACATTAATGACGTTACTGTATAACTGAAAGCTCCCAATTTCAACATTTATTAGGCTTTAAAAAAAACAACTTTTAATTTAAGTGAACTTAAAACAATCTTTACATAAACCCAAAATAATAAATGTTATATTTACCCATGGCCTTCCCTGTTATATATATACAGAAATGTAATAGTTATCTTTCTTAACTGCATAAATAATAAATTAAATATAGATGAATCATCATTAAAGCTAAAATTTTCTCTGTTCCCGTTGTTCTTTGATGAACATTAATGACATCATCATCAGTGCTACTGTCACTTTAAGATCAGCCGCAGATCTCACGCGCTGTCCCGCGCATCTCATTTCCTCACAACTCTTTAAGTTCATTTAAGACGTTATTTAACTAATTTAAGACTCTAATATGAGAATACTCAAAATCCTCTGTGTTGTTGTTATTGTTTGTTCAAGAGCAAAAGAGAACTCGATGTGAGCAGGAAACTGACGCGAGTCTATCTATGCGTCGAGTGTGTGTGTGTGTGTGTGTGTGTCCCTTGATTAGCTGACATGAGACGCATCCACACAGACAGGACACTGACACACACACACACACACACACACACACACACACACAGGACATTGGCATACAGCGCGCTCTCTTGTGTCTTGTCGCGCTTGGAAGCATTTACATGAATAAGAGCGTGATGATCATGTAACGCTAAGCAAAAATGGATATAAAAACGGACGCTGCGTTATTTGCGTTAAATATTTTTAATGCGTTAAGCTGAAAAAATTAATCGCTCGCGTTAACGCGTTAATTTGCCCAGCCCTAATATATTATATAAATATATATATATATATATATATATATATATATATATATATATATATATATATATATATATATATATATATATATATATATATATATATATATATATATATATATATATATATATATATATATATATATATATATATATATATATATATATATATATATATATATATATATATATATTAGTGGTGGGCATAGATTAATTTTTTTTATCTAGATTAATCTCTCTGTAATCTTGGAATTAATCCAGATTAAAATGGCTCATTTGAATTCTGCCGAAGGCATTCAGAATGTGTCTGCTCGTAAGTGACCGTTTGTCTTTTTGTAGTTTGAATAATAAATAACTTCTGTCCCTTTAAGACCTGACGCACGCATGGATCCCAAACACTGTTCCTGTGAGCTGTTACGACTGTGTTTACGTTAAGACTCACCAAGATGGGCTTTTAGACATTTTTGAGTGTATTTGACCATTAATAAGCTGGAAAAAGGAGCTCATTTTTGCACTTGTATGTCAGAGGCGGCTTTATTACGGTATGTGTGTGTGTGCGCTTCAGATGCGAGCGCGAAATCTGCGGTAATTAGTAGAATTAACGTTATGTGCAATCCTGCACGAAATTCAGACCGGTCACACCAATACTAACACACTGTCATATCAATACTGTAGAAAATGAGTATCGTATCGTTTCAGATATTTCAGTATCGATACATATCGAAATATGGATATTTTTGACAACACTCTCGCCCCTACAGTGCAATTCTGTTAGGTATACATCCGCGCTAAAATATCACGGTGAAAGTCATCATAGCTTGAGTAGTATAGACCCTGCTCCCAACCCAACTTTGAGAATAGATTAACGGCGATATTTTTTTTATCGCTCGATAAGAGTCTCACGTTAACGCAGCGCGTTAATGAAGATAATGGCCCACCACTAATATATATATATATATATATAGTAAATTGATTCTAGTCAATTAATAACTTTCTTGTTTTAATTTGTCATTTTATAAATATAATATAAAAACACATACGTTTACATATTTATTTAAATATATATTAGTGCTGTCAAATCGATTAATCGTAATTAATCGCTTATATAATATATTATATAATATAAGTTTGTGTTTATATATTTGATATATATATATATATATATATATATATATATATATATATATATATATATATATATATATGTGTCTGTGGATATACACACATATTATATAAACACAAACTTTTATGTTAGATTCAATTAATCACGATTAATCGATTTGAGAGTGCTAATATATCATATATATATATATATATATATATATATATATATATACAAATTTATCAAAATAAATATTGATGTTTTAAACTCGATATTTATGATGTGCTACTTCAGTCTTCCTAATTTTCCCATTAGTTTGAAAAAAAAAACTATTTGATTTGAAAATATCATGAATTAATTTTTATTAATTAAAACAACTATTTAAATAAATTTAAGTTGTTACAGCGGATGATTCTGCATTGTACATTAAATATTTAACCAGTCATAATAATTCAAATAATAATTAACAAATGTCTCAAGCTGTGCAGCCGTTCAAAAAAAAAAAAAAGTATATAATATATAAATAATTGTTTTATTTTATAAACAAGGCAACTTTAATAGGCAACTTTTTTGCAGGGAATACTTCTCTGTGTGTTCATATTATGCAAGTTATGCTACTCAATTATTTGAAAGCCTTTCTGTAACCGGACATAAAGAGCCTTGGGGGTGATTTTCTGGTTCTTGATTTAGTCAGGGTTCCCACTCTTTTTCAGAAACCATTTTCCAGTACTTTTCCAGGACATTTTCAATTTTACTACGGTGGGAATAAAAGACAAGGATCATGCCAAATATTGCTTTCTAAGTCTTTAAAAGCCGTCCAGTTTATGGCCATTACTTAACAATCCAGCATTTTTCAATATGAGCTCTTAATCAAACATTATGACTATGGAAGCTTGTTTACACCACAGAATAGAAAAAAAAAGTAATTGTGACTTTTTATCTCGCTATTCTGACTCTCGCAATTGCGAGTTTACATATTTGTGATATAAACGTGAAAATTGTTGCAATTCTTTTTTCCTCAGAATTGGACTTTATAACCTGCAATTGCAGTTTAGATCTCACAATTCTGAGAAAAGAGGTCAGAATTGCAAGATATAAACTCGCTACTGCGCAAAAGAGTCAATTGTGACTTTATAACACACAAATGTGACTTTATATCAAAATGATGTGATTAGGTAGCAGCTTACGGGTTAACATTCACTGCATACATTTGAGCAGTTATAGCATTAGCATTAGCTAACGGCTGAGAGTGGCAACACAAGACTAAACATCATTATTCAAAAATACTACTCATACGCATCAAACTCAGCATTCCTGAACATGTGCTTCTGCAACTAGAGCTAATTCTTTGGGCCAGCGATAAACTCTTTATACTCGGCTAAAGAAAAAACTTTTTTTTAAAGAATTTTCCCAGACAACAACAAGATTTTCCAGGACATTTTACATTTTCTCAAATCTTCCATGTGTTTTCCAGGACTGGAAATTTTGTCATCAATTTTCCAGGTTTTCCAGGACGAGTGGGAACCCTGTTAGTTCCTGTGGATGCTGAAGTCCTGCAGGTCTTTGAGTTCATGACGTGATGAGGCTGATGTGCTGCGTTTCCTCCACAGGTTATTGAGCAGCAAGTCTCTGGTTCATCCCCCCAGCCTGGCTCACCTAGACAAGGTCAACTCCAACAGTCTGGACTGCTGCATCACCATCCAAGACCTTCCTCCAAAGATCCCTCCCTACTCCAAGCTCCAGGACCTGGCCGGCTCCCGCGTGCCCCCCCGCCTCACCCCGAGCCCGGCTCCGGTGCTCCACATCGACTCTCCCAGCTGCTTCTCCGGCCAGGCTCTGTCTGTCAGCAGCTCCCCCATCCTCTACCCCAAGATGTCCGGCCTGCACCGCAGCATGGAGGCGCTGCCTCTCCATATGAGCCTGCCCACCAAAACCCATCTGGGGGAGCGGGAGGAGGCCCGGAGCACTGGGACATGGGGCGCAGGCAGCCGGACGTCCATCACTTTAGGAGACAGGTGAGTTTGGGGCTTTATGACTGAGCACAGTACAGCAAATTATACAGAATAATGAATGAACAAACCTGTCAAGAGCAGCATAACTGTCATCAATCCCTATTAAATCAATACTGTGGCTTTTAGGCCATGCATTTTTTTTTAATTATAAATGTATATTCTTATTTGGTTACACTTTATTTCGATAGTCCACTTTAAACATTCTACTAACTATAAGTCACTTTGCAACTACATGTCAACTAACTGTCATTAGAGTATTAGTTGACTGTCAGTAGACTGGTAGGTTATAGTTAGGTGTTAGGGTTCGGGTTAGTAGAATAAGTTGAATTGTAATTGCCAAGTTACTTATAGTCAGTAGAATGTCTTTTGGGGGCCCAACAAAATAAACGTTTAGTAAATATTAATCAGACAGTCTACAAATACTCTAATGGCAGTTAGTTGACATGTAGTTGCAAAGTTACTCATAGTTAGTAGAATGTCTAAAGTGG
>NC_137110.1:2313997-2338997 GCF_949357685.1 Gobio gobio | reverse complement strand
AAAAGGAGAACAGACTTCTCATTAGTTTTCAATCTTTCTAATACTACCAGTGACTGCAGTGAAACTGAGACCATTTTAACATTCGCACCGAGACCTTTAAAAAGACATCAAACATGAAAGGGATAAAACAATAGATTTACAAGATACATCATCACTGGTATATCTGCATTTGGTGACTTGAAACCAGGACAAGGAGAGGGCAAAATGTGGAGGGGGGAGGAATGTTTGTCAGGGTGTTTTCACACAGTTTCTGTGAGATCTTTCTCTCAAGATTAGTGACTTTTATTGTTCAATTGCTGAGGTGTGTATCTCAGCTTTTGTCTTAGCACCAAAACCGATCCTTACAATTGTGTAAGCAAAAACGAATATATAATGCGTGACTTTTAATGATAAACAAGCTGGAAATACACCAGGACTCTTATTTTGAAATGTCTGCACCTCTATTGCAGTTGCAGGAGCTCATTCAAGTTCAGATGAGGAGATAAATATGCATTATTACAACCGTCTAAAACATATTACTATATAAACATGGTGAAGTAAACATTGTGATTATTCATCAGCATTAGTTCATAAACACTGGTCTGGCATAAATGTGTGTTATTGATTGACCCGCTCTGGAGCTGGATTGGGTGTGTGTGTGTGTGTGTGTGTGTGTGTGTGTGTTATTGATTGAGCCGCTCTGGAGCTGGATTGGGTGTGTGTGAGCCTGTAGATCGTGTGTTTTCCAGAGGTTAGATCAGTTCAGATCAAATGTGTTCATCTGTGACACAGGACATCAGTTCTGACCCCATCTCTGCCCTAATCCACCCTCACTAACCTCACTATTCTCCTCTCGCTTTTATTTGTTGACGAAAATGACAGTTGATTTTCCTCATAGTTTTGTCATCCAACACTAGTTTTTATTTAGTGATCGTCTCGTTTTCATCAGTGAAAAAAGGTTGTTGACGAATTACCACTGGATTAATCACCTTGGTCTCCACAGTGGCACCAATCCCGAGTTCCCAGATCACACGATCCAACAGCATCCCAGCGAACGACCTGGGCTATGAGCTGTACGGCACCTCTCCTCTGGGCAGCTCTCTCTCTCTGGCCGACCGACCCAAGAGCATGATGAGATCCGGATCCTTCAGAGAGCCAAGCGAAGACGGTGAGACACAGGAAACATTCAGAACCTGCCTTAAAGGGTTAGTTCACCCAAAAATGAAAATTCTGTCATTAATTCCTCACCCTCATGTGGTTGGACACCCGTCAGACCTCCGTTCATCTTCAGACACAAATGAAGATATTTTAGTGTAAAGCTGATGCTGAGAAAGGCTTCAGATAGGCCTCCATTGGCATTCAGCACATTTACACTCACAAGACCCAGAAAAGGAACTAAAAACGCCGTTACAAAGTCCATCTCACCACAGTGACTCTACAATAATTTTACGAAGCGACGACAATAGTTTTTGTGCGCAAAAAAAAATCAAAATAACACCTTTATCCAGCTTGTTCTTGTCTTCCGTGTGTGTCTCCACGACGCATGCGCGAGAATATGAGCAGATCCGGCGTTCGGACACATGACCCAGAAGAGATTTGTTTACGAGCAGAGGAAGACGCGCGTGTCTCAGCTGTTGAATTCTACACTGATCGTGCTTTAGGTCTCGGTGTAGTTCTCAAAATGGGGCTAAAGTGAGCATTTCATGGATTCCCGAACGCCGGATCTGCTCATATTCTCGCGCATGCGTCGGTAATGGTGGAGGAGCGTTGTGGCACCGCTACCGAGTATCCAGAAGTTATAGCCGGAGCAAGAACAATCTGTGCTGAGTTCTGTTGGAGGCCATGATGTTGTGTCCTGGGGAAAGTTTGATGTTCCAGCTCGCTCCGTTAGTGGAGAAGGAGTTGCTGAAGCCCCGGTAATTGTTTCTCGTGTGGTCGTAATGTATTGACATCTTTTACAGCGGCTAGTCAGTGATTTTATTGCCATCCGTCTCCCACCACCCGCGTTAAAATCCCCGGCCGAATGACCGACTGCTTTAGACAAACACCAGGTCATGTGGTCATCAAACTGCTGTCCGGATCCACATCTCTGAGTCTTCAAGAATATATCACTTCAGAATTCACTGTTTATATCCTGTTTGACCCCTGCAGGGCACCGTACGTTCATTTCTAGACTGTATTTCTGTAAATGCTGGCCAGTATTTTCAAGAACGATATATTTCATCACCGCTCAACAAATAATTGGAAGAAAAGCACGTAAACATTTGAACTGGGCCGTTATTTACGGCAGCATTTATTCATATTATACCAAGCATATGATATTTTATTTACAGCACAATCATGTTTTGGACCACATGAGCAGCCGTTCCTGATCACAAAACTCTCCACCGTGAATAAATCACAATCCGATTCCGAATGCACAAGGTTTAGGTTTTATCACTGAGGTGCACAATCTGCACAGTTATTTTTACGGACTTCCATGTGAGAAACATGACATACGTCACGACCAAACGTTAGCGATTGGTTATGGCAGATCTAGAGCGGCTCTGGGCAGATCCAATAGTTTTAAACTTCAACTGAGTTCCCGCCTTCAAGGAAGTTAACGCTTGTCAATGGAGAGCAGCCAGACTCTCTGAACAAATGAAGTGTAGGAGAGTCTGGTAAGACCAGGCTATTACTCTGCTATATACTGTGATCAAATATATGCTCAGTTTTAAGAGCTAAAATAGCCCACCTGTTCCATCATTCAGGGATTCCTGGTCCAACTATTTAAGGGTGTGTTCACACTTGGCATGTTGAACCAAACAACCGCTTCCAAACAAACTCTGGTGCGGTTCGAATATGATCGCAACACGGACCAAAAACATGCAAACAAACCAAAAACAGGACATGATGTCACAAGATGTTGCCCATCACAGTTTGGTACAGGCGTCCGAACCGCGTCTCCTCGCTGCAGATCTGCATTTGTGTGTGTGACGGTGGGATTCCTGACGCTGTTTTGACTCCTTTACACATTTTATAGGCTCTTCACGAGTTCTCAGCTGCTCAAAATACCATTCAGGTGTTCAATCCCTTCATGGCCACAGGTGTGTAACTCCAGCTCTAGCAGACGCTTCTACACACATTAGAGAGAGAATGGGCCGCTCTCAGGAGTGTGTGTGTGTGTGTGTGTGTGTGTGTGTGTGTGTGTGTGTGTGTGTTCGCTTCTACACACATTAGAGAGAGAATGGGCCGCTCTCAGGAGTGTGTGTGTGTGTGTGTGTGTGTGTGTGTGTGTGTGTGTGTGTGTTCGCTTCTACACACATTAGTGAGAGAATGGGCCGCTCTCAGGAGTGTGTGTGTGTGTGTGTGTGTTCGCTTCTACACACATTAATGAGAGAATGGGCCGCTCTCAGGAGTGTGTGTGTGTGTGTGTGTGTGTGTGTGTTCGCTTCTACACACATTAGTGAGAGAATGGGCCGCTCTCAGGAGCGTGTGTGTGTGTGTGTGTGTGTGTGTGTGTGTGTGTGTGTTCGCTTCTACACACATTAGTGAGAGAATGGGCCGCTCTCAGGAGCGTGTGTGTGTGTGTGTGTGTGTGTGTGTGTTCGCTTCTACACACATCAGTGAGAGAATGGGCCGCTCTCAGGAGCTCAGAGAACTCGTGATCGGTGGACACCTGTGCAATAAGGCCAAATATTCCACTAAATATTCCACACTCAACTGTTAGTGGGATTATAACAAAGTGGAAGCAATTGGGAACAACAGCAACTCAGCCACAAAGAGCGGGGTCAGCGTATGCTGAGGGTCACAGAGCGGGGTCAGCGCATGCTGAGGGTCACAGAGCGGGGTCAGCGCATGCTGAGGGTCACAGAGCGGGGTCAGCGCATGCTGAGGGTCACAGAGCAGGGTCAGCGCATGCTGAGGGTCACAGAGCAGGGTCAGCGCATGCTGAGGGTCACAGAGCGGGGTCAGCGCATGCTGAGGGTCACAGAGCAGGGTCAGCGCATGCTGAGGGTCACAGAGCAGGGTCAGCGCATGCTGAGGGTCACAGAGCGGGGTCAGCGCATGCTGAGGGTCACAGAGCGGGGTCAGCGTATGCTGAGGGTCACAGAGCGGGGTCAGCGCATGCTGAGGGTCACAGAGCGGGGTCAGCACATGCTGAGGGTCACAGAGCGGGGTCAGCGCATGCTGAGGGTCACAGAGCAGGGTCAGCGCATGCTGAGGGTCACAGAGCAGGGTCAGCGCATGCTGAGGGTCACAGAGCGGGGTCAGCGCATGCTGAGGGTCACAGAGCAGGGTCAGCGCATGCTGAGGGTCACAGAGCAGGGTCAGCGCATGCTGAGGGTCACAGAGCGGGGTCAGTGCATGCTGAGGGTCACAGAGCAGGGTCAGCGCATGCTGAGGGTCACAGAGCGGGATCAGCGCATGCTGAGGGTCACAGAGCGGGGTCAGCGCATGCTGAGGGTCACAGAGCAGGGTCAGCACATGCTGAGGGTCACAGAGCGGGGTCAGCGCATGCTGAGGGTCACAGAGCGGGGTCAGTGCATGCTGAGGGTCACAGAGCAGGGTCAGCGCATGCTGAGGGTCACAGAGCGGGGTCAGCGCATGCTGAGGGTCACAGAGCGGGGTCAGCGCATGCTGAGGGTCACAGAGCGGGGTCAGCGCATGCTGAGGGTCACAGAGCGGGGTCAGCGCATGCTGAGGGTCACAGAGCGGGGTCAGTGCATGCTGAGGGTCACAGAGCAGGGTCAGCGCATGCTGAGGGCCACAGACCGGGGTCAGTGCATGCTGAGGGTCACAGAGCAGGGTCAGCGCATGCTGAGGGCCACAGAGCGGGGTCAGTGCATGCTGAGGGTCACAGAGCAGGGTCAGCGCATGCTGAGGGCCACAGAGCGGGGTCAGCGCATGCTGAGGGCCACAGAGCGGGGTCAGTGCATGCTGAGGGTCACAGAGCAGGGTCAGTGCATGCTGAGGGTCACAGAGCGGGGTCAGCGCATGCTGAGGGTCACAGAGCAGGGTCAGCACATGCTGAGGGTCACAGAGCGGGGTCAGTGCATGCTGAGGGTCACAGAGCGGGGTCAGTGCATGCTGAGGGTCACAGAGCAGGGTCAGCGCATGCTGAGGGCCACAGAGCGGGGTCAGCGCATGCTGAGGGTCACAGAGCAGGGTCAGCGCATGCTGAGGGCCACAGAGTGGGGTCAGCGCATGCTGAGGGTCACAGAGCAGGGTCAGCGCATGCTGAGGGCCACAGAGTGGGGTCAGCACATGCTGAGGGTTACAGAGCGGG
The DNA here is from genome assembly GCF_949357685.1 of Gobio gobio. Taxonomy (NCBI): domain Eukaryota; kingdom Metazoa; phylum Chordata; class Actinopteri; order Cypriniformes; family Gobionidae; genus Gobio; species Gobio gobio. The sequence continues at coordinate 2,333,749 of NC_137110.1, read as the reverse complement.
GTCAGCGCATGCTGAGGGCCACAGAGCGGGGTCAGCGCATGCTGAGGGTCACAGAGCAGGGTCAGCGCATGCTGAGGGTCACAGAGCGGGGTCAGTGCATGCTGAGGGTCACAGAGCGGGGTCAGTGCATGCTGAGGGTCACAGAGCAGGGTCAGCGCATGCTGAGGGCCACAGAGCGGGGTCAGTGCATGCTGAGGGTCACAGAGCAGGGTCAGTGCATGCTGAGGGTCACAGAGCGGGGTCAGCGCATGCTGAGGGTCACAGAGCAGGGTCAGCACATGCTGAGGGTCACAGAGCGGGGTCAGTGCATGCTGAGGGTCACAGAGCGGGGTCAGTGCATGCTGAGGGTCACAGAGCAGGGTCAGCGCATGCTGAGGGCCACAGAGCGGGGTCAGCGCATGCTGAGGGTCACAGAGCAGGGTCAGCGCATGCTGAGGGCCACAGAGTGGGGTCAGCGCATGCTGAGGGTCACAGAGCAGGGTCAGCGCATGCTGAGGGCCACAGAGTGGGGTCAGCACATGCTGAGGGTTACAGAGCGGGGTCAGCGCATGCTGAGGGCCACAGAGCGGGGTCAGCGCATGCTGAGGGTCACAGAGCAGGGTCAGCGCATGCTGAGGGCCACAGAGTGGGGTCAGCACATGCTGAGGGTTACAGAGCGGGGTCAGCGCATGCTGAGGGCCACAGAGCGGAGTCAGCGCATGCTGAGGGTCACAGAGCGGGGTCAGTGCATGCTGAGGGTCACAGAGCAGGGTCAGCGCATGCTGAGGTTCACAGAGCAGGGTCAGCGCATGCTGAGGTTCACAGAGCAGGGTCAGCGCATGCTGAGGGTCACAGAGCAGGGTCAGCACATGCTGAGGGTCACAGAGCAGGGTCAGCACATGCTGAGGGTCACAGAGTGAGGTCAGTGCATGCTGAGGGTCACAGAGCAGGGTCAGTGCATGCTGAGGGTCACAGAGCGGGGTCAGCGCATGCTGAGGGCCACAGAGCGGGGTCAGTGCATGCTGAGGGTCACAGAGCGGGGTCAGTGCATGCTGAGGGTCACAGAGCGGGGTCAGCACATGCTGAGGGTCACAGAGCGGGGTCAGCACATGCTGAGGGCCACAGAGCGGGGTCAGTGCATGCTGAGGGTCACAGAGCGGGGTCAGTGCATGCTGAGGGTCACAGAGCAGGGTCAGCGCATGCTGAGGTTTACAGAGCAGGGTCAGCGCATGCTGAGGGTCACAGAGCAGGGTCAGCGCATGCTGAGGGCCACAGAGTGGGGTCAGCACATGCTGAGGGTCACAGAGCGGGGTCAGCACATGCTGAGGGCCACAGAGCGGGGTCAGTGCATGCTGAGGGTCACAGAGCGGGGTCAGTGCATGCTGAGGGTCACAGAGCAGGGTCAGCGCATGCTGAGGGTCACAGAGCAGGGTCAGCGCATGCTGAGGGCCACAGAGCGGTGTCAGCGCATGCTGAGGGCCACAGAGCGGGGTCAGCGCATGCTGAGGGCCACAGAGCGGGGTCAGTGCATGCTGAGGGTCACAGAGCGGGGTCAGCGCATGCTGAGGGCCACAGAGCGGGATCAGCGCATGCTGAGGGCCACAGAGCGGGGTCAGTGCATGCTGAGGGCCACAGAGTCTGGGTTTCTATATGCACCAGTTTTAGTGCTTCAGTGGTTCTTCAGTGGTTCTTCAGAGGTGCTATATAGCACCTTAGTCAAAGAACCGGTGAAGAACCTCTGTAGAACCGCTGAAGAACAACTGAAACTCCGAAATTGGTGCTATATAGCACTAAAAAAGGTTCCCCTATGATTACGAGCCAAGAATCATTTTTGGTGCCATATAGAACCTTTTTTTTAGAGTGTTCCAGTGAAAGGAACTCTTAATGCTTCACCAAGACATTTAGGACAATTTTATGTTCCCAACTTTGTGGGAACAGTTTGGGGACGGCCCCTTCCTGTCCCAGCATGCACCAGTGCACAAAGCGTCGCTCCATAAAAACATGGATGAGGAGTTTGGTGTGGAGGAACTTGAGTCCTGACCTCAACCCGATAGAACAGCTTTGGGATGAATTAGAGCGGAGACTGAGAGCCAGGCCTTCTCGACCAACATCACAGATGAAGAATCCCCATAAACACACTCCTAAACCTTGAGGAAAGAAGAGCTGAAGCTGTTAGAGCTGTTAATTAAACCCTACAGATTGAGAAAGGGATGGCATTAAAAGCTCATGTGCATGTAAATGCAGGCGTCACAAAAGTAATACATATATGTAATACAAGCCGACCAATCAGGTTGTGAACGTATCGCTGTGCCTTTAGCTTCGATGTTAAAATGCCAATGTGAACGTGAAGTGGACCAGGAGTTTCTTTAATACATGTTTCTGGTCCGAGTTTGAATGATTCACCAGTGCATGTTATTCTAAACAGCAATGAAGTCTCTACTTATGTTTTTCTTGATCAATATCATGTTTCATTTGAAAATAGACTCTATTATAACATGTTCATGTTGACTTCAGTTATAAAGCAAACATGCCTTGTGATCTTTCTCTCAGTTCATGGATCTGTGCTGTCTCTGGCCTCAAATGCCTCATCCAACTATTCGGTGAGTAGAAACTGATGAGGATGTTGAAATTGGGTTGATTTCTGTATTCGTTGAAATGGTGTTTAGATCCTCTATTGGTCAGATGTCTTTTTTTCTAGAATAGCTCAAAGTTCTTGAACTTTATTGTATAGATGAAGCTGGAAATTCTACACGTTTATGTTCTTATGAATGAAATTGAATGGAGCACAAAATCTGACCGGTCCTTTAAACTTTGCAGTTTCTCTTAAAGGGATAGTTCACCCAAAAATGATAATTCTGTCATTATTACTCTCCCTCATGTCAATCCAAACCCATAAGACTTTTGTCCATCTTCAAAACACAAATAAATAACTTTTTAATGAAATCTGAGAGATTTCATTAAAAATATCTTCATTTGTGATCTGAAGATGAACGAAAGTCTTACGGGTTTGGAATGACATGAGGGAGAGTAAATGACAGAGATCGAAACTCGAGTCTAACCCTTGACTTGGACCTCAGAGACTTGACTTGGACTTGGACCTCAGAGACTTGACTTGGACCCTAAAGACTTGAGACTTGAATTGACTTGGACTTGGACCTCAGAGACTTGACTTGTACCCTAAAGACTTGAGACTTGAATTGACTTGGACTTGGACCTCAGAGACTTGAGACTTGACTTGGACCTCAGAGACTTGACTTGGACCCTAAAGACTTGAGACTTGAATTGACTTGGACTTCAGAGACTTGACTTGGACCCTAAAGACTTGAGAGTTGACTTAGACTTGGACCTCAGAGACTTGAAACTTGATTTGGACTTGGACCTCAGAGACTTGACTTGGACCCTAAAGACTTGAGACTTGAATTGACTTGGACTTGGACCTCAGAGACTTGAGACTTGAATTGGACCTCAGAGACTTGAGTCTTGACTTGGACCTCAGAGACTTGAAACTTGACTTGGACTTGGACCTCAGAGACTTGACTTGGACCCTAAAGACTTGAGACTTGAATTGACTTGGACTTGGACCTCAGAGACTTGAGACTTGGACTTGGACCTCAGAGACTTGGCTTGGACCCTAAAGACTTGAGACTTGAATTGACTTGGACTTGGACCTCAGAGACTTGAAACTTGACTTGGACTTGGACCTCAGAGACTTGAAACTTGACTTGGACTTGGACCTCAGAGACTTGACTTGGACCCTAAAGAATTGAGACTTGAATTGACTTGGACTTGGACCTCAGAGACTTGAGACTTGGACCCTAAAGACTTGAGACTTGAATTGACTTGGACTTGCATCTCAGAGACTTGAGACTTGACTTGGACCTCAGAGACTTGAATTGGACCCTAAAGGCTTGAGACTTGAATTGACTTGGACCTCAGAAACTTGACTTGGACCCTAAAGACTTGAGACTTGAATTGACTTGAGACTTGAGACTTGGACTTGGACCTCAGAGAATTGAAACTTGACTTGGACTTGGACCTCAGAGACTTGACTTGGACCCTAAAGACTTGAGACTTGAATTGACTTGGACCTCAGAAACTTGACTTGGACCCTAAAGACTTGAGACTTGAATTGACTTGGACCTCAGAGACTTGAGACTTGGACCTCAGAGAATTGAAACTTGACTTGGACTTGGACCTCAGAGACTTGACTTGGACCCTAAAGACTTGAATTGACTTGGACCTCAGAAACCCGACTTGGACCCTAAAGACTTGAGACTTGAATTGACTTGAGACTTGGACCCTAAAGACTTGAGACTTGAATTGACTTGGACTTGCATCTCAGAGACTTGAGACTTGACTTGGACCTCAGAGACTTGAGACTTGAATTGGACCCCAAAGACTTGAGTCTTGAATTGACTTGGACCTCAGAAACTTGACTTGGACCCTAAAGACTTGAGACTTGAATTGACTTGAGACTTGAGACTTGGACTTGGACCTCAGAGAATTGAAACTTGACTTTGACTTGGACCTCAGAGACTTGAGACTTGGACTTGGACCTCAGAGAATTGAAACTTGACTTGGACTTGGACCTCAGAGACTTGACTTGGACCCTAAAGACTTGAGACTTGAATTGACTTGGACCTCAGAAACTTGACTTGGACGGACCCTAAAGACTTGAGACTTGAATTGACTTGGACTTGGACCTCAGAGACTTGAGACTTGGACCCTAAAGACTTGAGACTTGAATTGACTTGGACTTGGACCTCAGAGACTTGAGACTTGGACCCTAAAGACTTGAGACTTGAATTGACTTGGACTTGCATCTCATAGACTTGAGACTTGAATTGGACCCTAAAGACTTGTGACTTGAATTGACTTGGACCTCAGAGACTTGACTTGGACCCTAAAGACTTGAGACTTGAATTGACTTGGACTTGGACCTCAGACTTGAATTGACTTGGACTTGGACCTCAGAGACTTGACTTGGACCCTAAAGAATTGAGACTTGAATTGACTTGGACTTGGACCTCAGAGACTTGAGACTTGGACCCTAAAGACTTGAGACTTGAATTGACTTGGACTTGCATCTCAGAGACTTGAGACTTGACTTGGACCTCAGAGACTTGAGACTTGAATTGGACCCTAAAGACTTGAGACTTGAATTGACTTGGACCTCAGAAACTTGACTTGGACCCTAAAGACTTGAGACTTGAATTGACTTGAGACTTGAGACTTGGACTTGGACCTCAGAGAATTGAAACTTGACTTTGACTTGGACCTCAGAGACTTGAGACTTGAGACTTGGACTTGGACCTCAGAGAATTGAAACTTGACTTGGACTTGGACCTCAGAGACTTGACTTGGACCCTAAAGACTTGAGACTTGAATTGACTTGGACCTCAGAAACTTGACTTGGACGGACCCTAAAGACTTGAGACTTGAATTGACTTGGACTTGGACCTCAGAGACTTGAGACTTGGACCCTAAAGACTTGAGACTTGAATTGACTTGGACTTGCATCTCAGAGACTTGAGACTTGAATTGGACCCTAAAGACTTGAGACTTGAATTGACTTGGACCTCAGAAACTTGACTTGGACCCTAAAGACTTGAGACTTGAATTGACTTGGACCTCAGACTTGAATTGACTTGGACTTGGACCTCAGAGACTTGAGACTTGGACCTCAGAGAATTGAAACTTGACTTGGACTTGGACCTCAGAGACTTGACTTGAACCCTAAAGACTTGAGACTTGACTTGGACCGCAGGGACTTGTAAACATGTATGGTAAATGATGACAGGATAACGCACAAGTTTTCTCTCACTCTATTTCCTGTTCTTGCTCACCTTTCTTGGTCTTTATCTCCATCTCTGTTTCCTGCACTCTCAGACTGAAGAGAGAATGCAAGGAGAGGTAAGACTTTTCTAATGACGCTGTAGTCAGCTGGTCCTGATCCTTTGCTTCCTCTTATTTTCTGCTCAAGATATAAAACATTCATATTCACGTTTGATAGTCTGATCCACATCGCAGCTCAGTCTGGAGTCTAAATGACATGTACAACAACCAACCATAGTTCTCTTTTTATGTGATGTCATACTTATACTAATTTTAAGCTTAAACCATCTTTTGCTGACCATAAGTATCTGTGTTTTGCAAGTACTATAGTGCTGTATATAGATTTTTTAATGTTTGTTTTCCATCTCAGCAAATCCGGATACTGAGGCGAGAGCTCGAGTCGTCTCAGGATAAAGTGGCCAGCCTCACCACACAACTCTCAGCAAATGTACGTGCCAAAATATTATTCACAATTTCAGATTTTATTTTACTGCATTCTATTTTATTGGTATTATTTTAAAGTAATACTCTTAATCATATTTCTCCTATTTATTTTATATTATACATTTTCCTTTTTTTATTTGTTGTTTTATTTCATATTTATATTATTAGATTTTATATCATACATGTATTGTATTGTCATCATAATAGCTATAGCAATTCGAGTCTTTATACTTAAAGGGATAGTTCACACAAAAATGATAATTCTGTCATTATTCCTCTCCCTCATGTCGTTCCAAACCCGTAAGACTTTCGTTCATCTTCAGATCACAAATGAAGATCTTTTTAATGAAATCTGAGAGATTTCTGTCCCTCCATTGACAGCTACGCAACTACCACTGATGCTTCAGAAAGATCATAAAGAGATCATAAAACTAATCCATATGAATTGAGCGATTTAGTCCAAATTTACAGAAGTGACTCGATCGCTTTATATGATGAGCAGATTGAAATTAGGCTTTTATTCACATATAAACATTACATTTATGCATTTGGCAGACGCTTTTATCCAAAGCGACTTACATTGCATTTTACATTTTGTCAGTTCTTGCTTTCCCTGGGAATCGAACCCATGACCTTGGCGTTGCTAGCGCCACACTCTACTGTTTGAGCTACAGGAAAGCTTTTTTTTATAAACATTCATCAACACACACATCAGTTGAGGTAAACAGAAGCTCAAGCATGAGAACCAATGAGGTTCATTCTGGTGTTACGCATCACGTTTGAGCTTCTCAAGAATCCCAGACGAGGAATAGAGTCTGATCTACACAAACCATCGCCACATTTACAACACACACACACATTTATATACTTTAACCTCCGATGCTCGACTTCAGTGTTGTTCTTCTTCATGGCGTATGATGTCATCACGTCGGAAAGGTCACATGACGCAGGTGGAAGTGCCGACTCAGTGTTAAAACGAACGTGCAAAAACTAAATCAAACGCCCTTTACACAAATAAAGGGAAAACAACGATGACGGGCGATTTTACAGTTGGGTCGGCACTTCCACCTGCGTTATGTGACCTTTCCAACGTAATGACATCATACGCCATGAAGAAGAACAACACTGAAGTCGAGCGTCTGAGGTTAAAGTGTATAAATGTGTGTTTGTGTTGTAAATGTGGCGATGGTTTGTCTAGATCAGACTCTATTCCTCGTCTGGGATTGGTCAGAGCCTCTGAAACTGCAGTGATTTGGACCTTCAGCCGTTGGTTCCCATTGAAGTCCATTATGTGCAGAAAAATCCTGGAATGTTTTCCATTTCTTTTCCACTGAAGAAAGAAAGACATGAACATCTTGGGTGAGATGGTTTCCTATAGCTCAAACAGTAGAGCATGGCGCTAGCAACGCCAAGGTCATGGGTTCAATACCCAGGGAAAACGAGAATTGACAAAAAGGTAAAATGTGTACCTTGAATCCAATGTAAGTCGCTTTGGATAAAAAGCGTCTGCCAAATGCATAAATGAGATGGGGCGAGTAATTTTGACGCGTCAATGGTAGAGGCGTACACTGTTAATTTCGTTGACGAATAATTTTCGTCATCATTTTCGTCAATGACCTTTTTTCACTGACGAAAACGAGACGATCACTAAATAAAAACTAGTGTTGGATGACAAAAACTATGACAAAAATCAACTGTCATTTTCGTCAACAAATAAAAGCGAGAGGAGAATAGTGAGGTTAGTGAGGGTGGATTAGGGCAGAGATGGGGTCAGAACTGATGTCCTGTGTCACAGATGAACACATTTGATCTGAACTGATCTAACCTCTGGAAAACACACGATCTACAGGCTCACACACACCCAATCCAGCTCCAGAGCGGCTCAATCAATAACACACACACACACACACACCCAATCCAGCTCCAGAGCGGCTCAATCAATAACACACACACACACACACCCAATCCAGCTCCAGAGCGGCTCAATCAATAACACACACACACACACACACACACACACACACACACACACACACACACACCCAATCCAGCTCCAGAGCGGCTCAATCAATAACACACATTTATGCCAGACCAGTGTTTATCAACTAATGCTGATGAATAATCTCAATGTTTACTTCACCATGTTTATATAGTAATATGTTTTAGACGGTTGTAATAATGCATATTTGATCTCCTGATCTGAACTTGAATGAGCTCCTGCAACTGCAATAGAGGCGCAGACATTTCAAAATAAGAGTCCCGGTGTATTTCCAGCTTGTTTGTCATTAAAAGTCACGCATTATATATTCGTTTTTGCTTACACAATAAACTATATTTTATTTAATTTATAGTCAGGAGGAAAGACCAGTATTTGACACATATTCAATAAAGTATCAGGGTCATAATAGTTCACTAAAACCATTTAAAAAATCTTCATTACTTGAAATTAAATAAAAGTTAACTGAAATTTAAAAAATAATTAAACAAACTTATCTGAAGCTTTAGCTTAATCTGATATGGCCTACTTACTAAAAAAAGAAATACAAAGTTATAAAAACTATATAGATGTTTTTAAAAAACAAACAAAAAAGTGAATTTAGCTCTTTCGTGTATTTTTAATGTCAAAATGTCAGTTCAAGTGACAGTCGGTTATGTAATGCTTAAATTTTTTATTTATTACAATTTAACTAAACTCATTAGATTTTAGTCGACTAAAACTAGACTAAAACTAAAAACAATTCAGGCGACTAAAATATGACTAAAACTAAATGGCATTTTAGTCAAAAGACTATAACTAAAACTAAATCAAAATCTGCTGTCAAAATTAACACTGGTGATTAGAAATGATCATTTCTCAGAACAAAAGTCCTGCGGGTTTGGAACGACATGAGGGTGAGTAAATAATGACAGAATATACATATTTTAATGAACTAACCCTTCAAATGTCCATAATATGTTGTGTGTTTGTTTTTCACACTCACCAGCATTTCTACATTCTACCACTTTTCTAAACTTTTCAATAACCATTGCTTGTTTTCCCAGGATTATTAGTCAATAAATGAGTGTTGATCATTGTAATATCTCTAGTGGTGTCAGTAATTGATCACTTCTCACAGAAAAGCTCCCACTAACACACCTGCTTTTAACTCACCTGCACTGCTTCAGTTCACACACGTTCATACACAGACAGGATTAGTTTTCCCAGTGTGATTCGAGCAGGATTAAAATGACAAAGTACATCTGTGCATGTTTACCTCAGGGAAAAGTAGTCCTGTCTGAGTAGGGCTGTGCATTGTGCTTTGAGTGGGTGGAAACAGAAGGTGAGGACGCACCTGTAAATCACCTGATGCTGATCCCAGTGCTTATGAATGTGTGTGTGTGTGGGATGGAGAGCCCTATAGTCCTAACTGCACTCTCCCTCTCTCCCTGGCTGATGTCCTCTCCCGGCCTCGGATGACCGGCTGATTCCTGGGGTTGCTGGCTGGTGCAGGCAGGCCAGGTTTGTTGGACTGTCACTCGCAGCCCCGTCCGTCGTTGTTGCATGTGTCTGTGCCCTCTTATGCTGCGTTCAGACCAAACGCGAATTGAGCATTGAAATCGTGTCTCTACCGCGTCTAGTTTCACTCTTGAACATTTGGAATGTTTGGACGCGCGTATAAATCGAGCGCTGGAAGCGAAATAGACGCGCGTTCAAGGCGCTCCAGGAGAAATATGTCATAAAACACCACTCTGCCTCTTTTCATTTTCCTTAAAAATATATATTAAACATGAATAGCCACACAAATGTGGACCAGGCAACTCCTACATTATCTTCACTGCATGTATATTTAAAGGGTTAGTTCACCCAAAAATGTAAATTGTGTGATTAATGACTGAGCCTCATGTGGTTGGACAGCCGTCAGACCTCCGTTCATCTTCAGACACAAATGAAGATATTTTAGTGTAAAGCTGATGCTCTGAAAGGCCTCCATTGGCTCAACTTTACACTCTCAAGACCCTTAAAAGACACTAAAGACGTCATTACAAAGTTCATCTCACTACAGTGGTTCTAAAATAACTATGAATCGGCGACAATAGTTTTTGTGCGCAAAAAAACCCTAAATAACGACTTACATAGTGATGACGATTTCAAAACACGGCCTCATGAAGCTTCGAAGCGTTATGAATCAGTGAGTCGACTCAGCGGTTTGAATCGCAACGACATCTTTAGTGTCTTTTAAGGGTCTTGAGAGTGTAAAGTGCATTGAGCCAATGGAGGCCTTTCAGAGCATCAGATTTACACTAAAATATCTTCATTTCTGTTCTGAAGATGAACGGAGGTCTGACGGGTGTCGAACGACATGAGGGTAAGTAATTAATGACAGAATTTCCATTTTTGGGTGAACTAACCCTTTAGATATCCTTAAAAAATAAAGTTATGAAATTTCTCTTTGCCCTCAGTCAAAACAATTTGGCAGACAACAAGTTATAGATTCATGAGAGCAAAGATCGGCCGTTAGATCCACACAAGATGAACCACAACAGCGGCAGACGTCAGAAGGACTGGCTGAGGAATAAAAAAAAATAGGCGCTCTCTTTATAAATAAACCACAGATTTGAGCTTTAAAGAACTACATTCTCACCTGAAAAAGTCTTAAAACTACGTTTTGTGACACAATAGTAGTATTTTTAAATTATGCGGGGTTTGTCATCACGTCACTTTACCATGTGACAGCAGCAAGCAGGCTCCTGATTGGTTAACGCGGCGCGAATTGACGCCAAAGTTCACATTTTTCAGACGCGAATTTGCTTCAAACGTGTGAATGCACAAAAAAGCACCACTCGCGTGTAACGCGCGTATCGCTCAATTCGCGTCCAATTCGCGTCATTCGCGCGAACTGGACGCCAAATTAGGCGGATTCGCGTCCTTCGCGCCGCGCGAAACGCACCTTCCGCAGGACCTCCAGATGTGCGTCAACGCGCCTTTTCCATTGACTAACATTGAAATCACTTGCTCCTGACGCTCTATTCGCGTTTGGTGTGAACGCAGCTTTAGGACTCCCTGCCCTTAGTGTGGCGCTGACTTAGGGCTGTACGATTCATCGAAAAATAATCGAAACCGAAATTTAGAAGCTCTAACCGATGTATTTTTCTCCTGTCGGTTATTTCGGTTTTAGTCACGTGACTCCGCCCCTTCAGTCACATCAAGTGCAGTTTGCAGACACACACACAGATGCAGGAGCAGTTATCTGTGTTTATAGATGCCCAGAATCACTATAGTAACTGCATTTTTTACACAGTTTATACAGGTCAGTTAATCGCCGTTCTTATAGCCTACGTGCTGACACACACACACGGCGCGCGCAAGCCCCGAAGCCAGATCGCTTTCATTTTCGTCTTCATAAGGTTGACTGAAATTTACAGGTCAGAGGTCATAATAGTTCGGAATATTCAAAAGATCGGAGGCAACACGCCGAAGACGGGTTTATTGAGGATGATGTGTAGATTAAATAATTATTAAATAGGAGTAATCTAAATATCGGAGTCATCACACCAGAGACAGTTTATTGAGGATGCCGTATTGATTAAACATTTATTAATTATTAAATGTAAATTATTACATTTAAAGCAATTGTGCACTATTCAAAAACAACAATACGGAAAACTTCTCCGTTCAGTGCTCAGCTGTTTTCTGTGACACAGAGCCGAGCCGTGTCCCCTGAAGGCAGATCTTTCACCTGCGTCCTCACAAAGCTTGTCATTTGTATGTGTTTTAAGGCCTGCCAGTTTGAACATTAAAGCGATTTTAGACCATCCGATGTGTATTATGTTGAACTAATGCCTGATACATTGTGATAAACGAACACTCAGACATAAGCTCACACATCACGTGAAGTTCGCGCGCAGAGAGCAGCGCAGAAACTCATTGTCAACGCTGTCCTGTGTTTTATCACTAAAGTAGCTTAGAAACTCAACCGTTATATACATATATTTTAATACCTTTGAAGTACAAACCACAGCTTCATAGTCAATAGAGACGGTATAAGTAATTCACACACACACCATCACTCTCTCATTAATGCATTAAAATAAATGTACTGTAGGCCTACTGTGTTTATTTATCTGTATGTACAACAAAATTAAATCTACCCCATAGACAATAACTGCTGAAAGTGAACCGTTCCCTTCAAGCATTTTAAAATCACAAACAAATTCCCTTTTTCATTTGAAAAAAAAAATCCACCTTTAAGAGTAGAAAATATTTACAGTAAAAACCTTATCAGGAACTCACTCAAAAACCTTATGAGGGCAAAAAATGGAAAGCAAAATAATCGTTCATTAATCGTAATCGAGGTAAAATGTTCAATTAAACAAGGTTTTTCTTTTTGGTCAAATCGTTACAGCCCTAGCAATCGCATAGCAAATCCAACACATTAGTAAGCACACCGAACACCCTTGCAACAGCAAAGCAACACCCTAGTAACCACATAACAATGCCCTAGTAACCACATGAACACCCTTGCAACAGCAAAGCAACACCCTAGTAACCACATAACAATGTCCTGGCAACCATGCGTAACACTCTAGCAACCACTGTGAACACCCAAGCAATCGCATAGCAAATCCAGCGCACTAGTAACCACTCAGAACATACCGCATAGCAATGCCCTAGTAACCACATGAACACCCCTGCAACAGCATAGCAACACCCTAGTAACCACATAACAATGCCCTGACAACCATGCGTAACACTCTAGCAACCACTGTGAACACCCAAGCAATCGCATAGCAAATCCAGCGCACTAGTAACCACTTAGAACATACCGCATAGCAACGCCCTAGTAACCACATGAACACCCTTGCAACAGCATGGCAACAGCATAGCAACACCCTAGTAACACACATAACAATGCCCTGACAACCATGCGTATCACTCTAGCAACCACTGTGAACACCCAAGCAATCGCATAGCAAATCCAGCGCACTAGTAACCACTCAGAACATACCAAATAGCAACACCCTAGTAACCACATGAACACCCTTGCAACAGCATAGCAACACCCTAGTAACCACATGAACACCCTTGCAACAGCATAGCAACACCCTAGTAACCACATAACAATGCCCTGACAGCCATGCGTAACACTCTAGCAACCACTGTGAACACCCAAGCAATCGCATAGCAAATCCAGCGCACTAGTAACCACTCAGAACATACCAAATAGCAACACCCTAGTAACCACATGAACACCCTTGCAACAGCATAGCAACACCCTAGTAACCACATGAACACCCTTGCAACAGCATAGCAACACCCTAGTAACCACATAACAATGCCCTGACAGCCATGCGTAACACTCTAGCAACCACTGTGAACACCCAAGCAATCGCATAGCAAATCCAGCACACTAGTAACCACTCAGAACATACCGCATAGCAACGCCCTAGTAACCACACCGAACACCCTTGCAACAGCATAGCAACACCCTAGCAATAGCAATGCAGTGGCAACCATCCATAATATCCAAACAACCACTTGGCAACTATTGAGAACTCCTAAGCAACCACAGAGCAAAACTACTAGCAATTCCTAAAGGAACTATCCACCAATGAGTAAACACAGCAAATCCATCCCCAAATAACCACTCAGAACACCTTAGCAACCACATAGCGATGCCCTGGCAATCATCCATCACACCCTAGAAACCACTGAGAGCAACTGCATAGCAAACCTTTAGAGATGGTTGATGAGAGCACCCCACCTAGAAACACCCTGGCAACCAGCCACAGCATCACGCGGGAGAGTTTTCCGGGAAATGTAGATTATTATGGGATGCGGAGTCGGGAAGCATGGGAAGCATGATGGATATTGTGTTTCTTTATCAGGAGGAGTCCATCGCCTCTGTCACACACACTCTCTTTTGTAGCGTGTGTGTCGTCACATGGCAACCTTTCCATCCTGCGGGTCATCCTCTGTTCACCATCCGTCCATTCATTTCAACAGCTGATTCCCATCCTTTCCCGTCGCTCTTCCCCAGTCCAGATGGAGACACGCGTCTGAGTGTGTGTGTGTGTGTGATGATGCGTAGTGTGTGTCAGACTGACCTGTTCCTGTCTGCAGGCCAACCTGGTGGCGGCGTTTGAGCAGAGCCTGGCCCTCATGACGGCGCGGCTGCAGACTCTATCGGTCACTTCTGAGCAGAAGGTCAGTTTACAGCACGGCCAGAAGGTCTTCATCTTAGTGCTCTTTTTATTTATAATGCCCGTTTTGCTAATTTAAAGGTTCCTAATTTTGTTTCAGAGTTCTCCTACAACAGATTTACATGCAACAAAGGTCAAAAACACTTTCTTTTTCTCATAAAATATACACTGCACAACACCTCAATGTCCAATGATTCTCAAACCACTCGTCAGATTCAGTCCCTCCTTTCTGTGAACCTGCTCTACTCTGATTGGTCAGATGGTCCAGTCTGCTGTAATTGGTCTACTCTGATTGGTCAGATGGTTCAGTCTGTTGTGATTGGTCTACTCTGATTGGTCAGATGGTCCAGTCTGCTTTAATTGGTCTACTCTGATTGGTCAGATGGTCCAGTCTGTTGTGATTGGTCTACTCTGATTGGTCAGATGGTCCAGTCTTTTGTGATTGGTCTACTCTGATTGGTCAGATGGTCCAGTCTGCTGTAATTGGTCTACTCTGATTGGTCAGATGGTCCAGTCTGTTGTGATTGGTCTACTCTGATTGGTCAGATGGTCCAGTCTGCTGTAATTGGTCTACTCTGATGGGTCAGATGGTCCAGTCTGTTGTGATTGGTCTACTCTGATTGGTCAGATGGTCCAGTCTGTTGTGATTGGTCTACTCTGATTGGTCAGATGGTCCGGTCTGTTGTGATTGGTCAGATGGTCCAGTCTGTTGTGATTGGTCAACTCTGATTGGTCAGATGGTCCAGTCTGTTGTAATTGGTCTACTCTGATTGGTCAGATGGCCCAGTCTGTTTTGATTGGTCAGATGGTCCGGTCTGTTGTGATTGGTCAGATGGTCCAGTCTGTTGTGATTGGTCAACTCTGATTGGTCAGATGGTCCAGTCTGTTGTGATTGGTCAGATGGTCCAGTCTGTTGTGATTGGTCAACTCTGATTGGTCAGATGGTCCGGTCTGTTGTGATTGGTCAGATGGTCCAGTCTGTTGTGATTGGTCAACTCTGATTGGTCAGATGGTCCAGTCTGTTGTGATTGGTCTACTCTGATTGGTCAGATGGTCCAGTCTGTTGTGATTGGTCTACTCTGATTGGTCAGATGGTCCGGTCTGTTGTGATTGGTCAGATGGTCCAGTCTGTTGTGATTGGTCTACTCTGATTGGTCAGATGGTCCAGTCTGTTGTGATTGGTCTACTCTGATTGGTCAGATGGTCCGGTCTGTTGTGATTGGTCAGATGGTCCAGTCTGTTGTGATTGGTCAACTCTGATTGGTCAGATGGTCCAGTCTGTTGTAATTGGTCTACTCTGATTGGTCAGATGGCCCAGTCTGTTGTGATTGGTCTACTCTGATTGGTCAGATGGTCCAGTCTGTTGTGATTGGTCTACTCTGATTGGTCAGATGGTCCAGTCTGTTGTGATTGGTCTACTCTGATTGGTCAGATGGTCCAGTCTGTTGTGATTGGTCTACTCTGATTGGTCAGATGGTCCAGTCTGTTGTGATTGGTCAACTCTGATTGGTCAGATGGTCCAGTCTGCTGTAATTGGTCTACTCTGATTGGTCAGATGGTCCAGTCTGTTGTGATTGGTCTACTCTGATTGGTCAGATGGTCCGGTCTGTTGTGATTGGTCAGATGGTCCAGTCTGTTGTGATTGGTCAACTCTGATTGGTCAGATGGTCCAGTCTGTTGTAATTGGTCTACTCTGATTGGTCAGATGGCCCAGTCTGTTTTGATTGGTCAGATGGTCCGGTCTGTTGTGATTGGTCAGATGGTCCAGTCTGTTGTGATTGGTCTACTCTGATTGGTCAGATGGTCCAGTCTGTTGTGATTGGTCTACTCTGATTGGTCAGATGGTCCAGTCTGCTGTAATTGGTCAACTCTGATTGGTCAGATGGTCCGGTCTGTTGTGATTGGTCAGATGGTCCAGTCTGTTGTGATTGGTCAACTCTGATTGGTCAGATGGTCCAGTCTGCTGTAATTGGTCTACTCTGATTGGTCAGATGGCCCAGTCTGTTTTGATTGGTCAGATGGTCCGGTCTGTTGTGATTGGTCAGATGGTCCAGTCTGTTGTGATTGGTCTACTCTGATTGGTCAGATGGTCCAGTCTGTTGTGATTGGTCTACTCTGATTGGTCAGATGGTCCGGTCTACTCTGATTGGTCAGATGGTCCAGTCTGTTGTGATTGGTCAACTCTGATTGGTCAGATGGTCCAGTCTGTTGTAATTGGTCTACTCTGATTGGTCAGATGGCCCAGTCTGTTTTGATTGGTCAGATGGTCCGGTCTGTTGTGATTGGTCAGATGGTCCAGTCTGTTGTGATTGGTCTACTCTGATTGGTCAGATGGTCCAGTCTGTTGTGATTGGTCTACTCTGATTGGTCAGATGGTCCAGTCTGCTGTAATTGGTCAACTCTGATTGGTCAGATGGTCCGGTCTGTTGTGATTGGTCAGATGGTCCAGTCTGTTGTGATTGGTCAACTCTGATTGGTCAGATGGTCCGGTCTGTTGTGATTGGTCAGATGGTCCAGTCTGTTGTGATTGGTCAACTCTGATTGGTCAGATGGTCCGGTCTGTTGTGATTGGTCAGATGGTCCAGTCTGTTGTAATTGGTCAACTCTGATTGGTCAGATGGTCCGGTCTGTTGTGATTGGTCAGATGGTCCAGTCTGTTGTGATTGGTCAACTCTGATTGGTCAGATGGTCCAGTCTGCTGTAATTGGTCTACTCTGATTGGTCAGATGGTCCAGTCTGCTGTAATTGGTCTACTCTGATTGGTCAGATGGTCCAGTCTGTTATAATTGGTCAACTCTGATTGGTCAGATGGTCCGGTCTGTTGTGATTGGTCAGATGGTCCAGTCTGTTGTGATTGGTCAACTCTGATTGGTCAGATGGTCCAGTCTGCTGTAATTGGTCTACTCTGATTGGTCAGATGGTCCAGTCTGTTGTGATTGGTCTACTCTGATTGGTCAGATGGTCCAGTCTGTTGTGATTGGTCAACTCTGATTGGTCAGATGGTCCAGTCTGCTGTAATTGGTCTACTCTGATTGGTCAGATGGTCCAGTCTGTTGTGATTGGTCTACTCTGATTGGTCAGATGGTCCAGTCTGTTGTGATTGGTCTACTCTGATTGGTCAGATGGTCCGGTCTGTTGTGATTGGTCAGATGGTCCAGTCTGTTGTGATTGGTCAACTCTGATTGGTCAGATGGTCCAGTCTGTTGTAATTGGTCTACTCTGATTGGTCAGATGGTCCAGTCTGTTGTGATTGGTCTACTCTGATTGGTCAGATGGTCCAGTCTGTTGTGATTGGTCAACTCTGATTGGTCAGATGGTCCAGTCTGCTGTAATTGGTCTACTCTGATTGGTCAGATGGTCCAGTCTGTTGTGATTGGTCTACTCTGATTGGTCAGATGGTCCAGTCTGTTGTGATTGGTCTACTCTGATTGGTCAGATGGTCCGGTCTGTTGTGATTGGTCAGATGGTCCAGTCTGTTGTGATTGGTCAACTCTGATTGGTCAGATGGTCCAGTCTGTTGTAATTGGTCTACTCTGATTGGTCAGATGGCCCAGTCTGTTTTGATTGGTCAGATGGTCCGGTCTGTTGTGATTGGTCAGATGGTCCAGTCTGTTGTGATTGGTCTACTCTGATTGGTCAGATGGTCCAGTCTGTTGTGATTGGTCTACTCTGATTGGTCAGATGGTCCAGTCTGCTGTAATTGGTCAACTCTGATTGGTCAGATGGTCCGGTCTGTTGTGATTGGTCAGATGGTCCAGTCTGTTGTGATTGGTCAACTCTGATTGGTCAGATGGTCCGGTCTGTTGTGATTGGTCAGATGGTCCAGTCTGTTGTGATTGGTCAACTCTGATTGGTCAGATGGTCCGGTCTGTTGTGATTGGTCAGATGGTCCAGTCTGTTGTAATTGGTCAACTCTGATTGGTCAGATGGTCCGGTCTGTTGTGATTGGTCAGATGGTCCAGTCTGTTGTGATTGGTCAACTCTGATTGGTCAGATGGTCCAGTCTGCTGTAATTGGTCTACTCTGATTGGTCAGATGGTCCAGTCTGCTGTAATTGGTCTACTCTGATTGGTCAGATGGTCCAGTCTGTTGTGATTGGTCTACTCTGATTGGTCAGATGGTCCAGTCTGTTGTAATTGGTCAACTCTGATTGGTCAGATGGTCCGGTCTGTTGTGATTGGTCAGATGGTCCAGTCTGTTGTGATTGGTCAACTCTGATTGGTCAGATGGTCCAGTCTGCTGTAATTGGTCTACTCTGATTGGTCAGATGGTCCAGTCTGTTGTGATTGGTCTACTCTGATTGGTCAGATGGTCCAGTCTGTTGTGATTGGTCTACTCTGATTGGTCAGATGGTCCGGTCTGTTGTGATTGGTCAGATGGTCCAGTCTGTTGTGATTGGTCAACTCTGATTGGTCAGATGGTCCAGTCTGTTGTAATTGGTCTACTCTGATTGGTCAGATGGCCCAGTCTGTTTTGATTGGTCAGATGGTCCGGTCTGTTGTGATTGGTCAGATGGTCCAGTCTGTTGTGATTGGTCTACTCTGATTGGTCAGATGGTCCAGTCTGTTGTGATTGGTCTACTCTGATTGGTCAGATGGTCCAGTCTGTTGTGATTGGTCAGATGGTCCAGTCTGCTGTAATTGGTCAACTCTGATTGGTCAGATGGTCCAGTCTATTGTAATTGGTCTACTCTGATTGGTCAGATGGCCCAGTCTGTTTTGATTGGTCAGATGGTCCGGTCTGTTGTGATTGGTCAGATGGTCCAGTCTGCTGTAATTGGTCAACTCTGATGGGTCAGATGGTCCGGTCTGTTGTGATTGGTCAGATGGTCCAGTCTGTTGTGATTGGTCAACTCTGATTGGTCAGATGGTCCAGTCTATTGTAATTGGTCTACTCTGATTGGTCAGATGGCCCAGTCTGTTGTGATTGGTCAGATGGTCCGGTCTGTTGTGATTGGTCAGATGGTCCAGTCTGCTGTAATTGGTCAACTCTGATGGGTCAGATGGTCCGGTCTGTTGTGATTGGTCAGATGGTCCAGTCTGTTGTAATTGGTCTACTCTGATTGGTCAGATGGTCCAGTCTATTGTAATTGGTCTACTCTGATTGGTCAGATGGCCCAGTCTGTTTTGATTGGTCAGATGGTCCGGTCTGTTGTGATTGGTCAGATGGTCCAGTCTGCTGTAATTGGTCAACTCTGATGGGTCAGATGGTCCGGTCTGTTGTGATTGGTCAGATGGTCCAGTCTGTTGTGATTGGTCAACTCTGATTGGTCAGATGGTCCAGTCTATTGTAATTGGTCTACTCTGATTGGTC
>NC_137110.1:2266497-2308997 GCF_949357685.1 Gobio gobio | reverse complement strand
CTCAATTTCTGGGATGTTGGATAAATACTAGTCCAGCAACAAACTAAATCCAGCATTGCCTTCTTAAACTAGTGCGATCAGTTTGTTTTTGCTGTAAATGTAGGTTATTGTTTGCTATCATGCAATTCAGAATGACTGTGATCTCTTCCCTATGCTTCCCTGCTCCCTATTAAAGGTCTACGAGGTGAGTATTTACCCATCCCATCCACATCCAACCAAACAATCAACATCTTCATCAGTGATGCATTACATGGACATTAATGAGGCTTTCATTTCATCATTTCATGCATTCTTTGTGATTAACCAAATCACCATAAGTGACCCTGGACCACAGAACCAGTCATAAGGGTCAACATTGAGATTTATAGATCATCTGAACGCAGAATAAATAAGATTTCCATTGATTTATAGTTTGCTAGGACAATATTTGGCCAAACTATTTGAAAATCTGGAATCTGAGGGCGCAAAAAACTCTAAATATTGAGAAAATCTCCTTTAAAGTTGTCCAGATGAAGTCCTTATCAATGCATAATACTACTAATAATACATTTATGATATGAAAATTTACTAAATATCTTCATGGAACATGATCTTAATATCCTGATGATTTTTGGCATAAAAGAAAAATGTATAATTTTGACCCATATGATGTAATGTTGGCTATTGGCACAGATAAACCCGTGAGATCACGACTGCTGTTGAGCTCCAGGGCCACATGTTATTGATATACTATTATATTATTTATTAATATTTTCTCACTTCAATATTTCAGTTAATTTGACTTACTTCATGATTCATTTTAGTTTATCTAACAAGAACACTGATGAGAAATAGCTCTACTATTGCTGGTTGAATGCTTTGCTTGAAAACAAAGAGCAAAAATAATTCTTAAAGAATGAGTTCACTTCAGAATGAACATCTGATGATTTACTCACCTTCATCTCATCCAAGATGTTCATGTCTTTCTTTCTTCAGTGGAAAAGAAATGAAAAGTTTCCAGGATTTTTCTGCTCATAATGGACTTCAATGGGAACCAACGGCTGAAGGTCCAAATCTCTGCAGTTTCAGAGGCTCTGACCAATCCCAGACGAGGAATAGAGTCTGATCTAGACAAACCATCGCCACATTTACAACACACACACACATTTATACACTTTAACCTCAGACCTGGGTTAAAAACAACCCAAGTTGGGTTGAAAATGGACTAACCCAGCAATTGGGTTGTTTTAAGCAAAAATTTTACCCAACAACTGGGTTAAAACAACCCAATTGCTTTAGTTTGGTTAGTCCATTTTCAACCCAACTTGGGTTGTTTTTAACCCAGCATTTTTTAGAGTGTGTAAAATCGTCCGTCATCGTTGTTTCCCCTTTATTTGTGTAAAGGGCGTTTGATTTAGTCTTTGCACGTTGGCACTTCCACCTGCGTCATGTGACCTTTCTGACGTGATGACATCATATGCCGAAGTCAAGCATCTGAAGTTAAAGTGTATAAATGTGTGTGTGTGTTGTAAATGTGGCGATGGTTTGTCTAGATCAGACTCTATTCCTCGTCTGGGATTGGTCAGAGCCTCTGAAACTGCAGAGATTTGGACCTTCAGCCGTTGGTTCCCATTGAAGTCCATTATGAGCAGAAAAATCCTGGAATGTTTTCCTCAAAAAGCGTAATTTCTTTTCCACTGAAGAAAGAAAGACATGAACATCTGGGATGAGTAAATGATCAGGAGATGTTAATTCTGAACTGAACTCATCCTTTGAGAGTCTCAATGCATTCGCCATCACAGTCACTTCCAGTCATTGGGGTTCCCACGCTTCTTCACAGATCACATGATTCAAGGCCTGGAGTGTCTGTGAAAACAAACGTAGATCTTTAAAAGTGCTTGATTTAAAGGGTTTGTTCACCCAAAAATGTAAATTGTGTCATTAATGACTGAGCCTCATGTGGTTGGACACCCGTCAGACCTCCGTTCATCTTCAGACACAAATGAAGATATTTTAGTGTAAATCTGATGCTCTGAAAGGCCTCCATTGGCTCAACTTTACACTCTCAAGACCCTTAAAAGACACTAAAGACGTCAATACAAAGTCCATCTCACTACAGCGGCTCTACAATAACTTTATGAATCGGCGAGAATAGTTTTTGTGCACAAAAAAACCCTAAATAACGACTTATATAGTGATGACGATTTCAAAACACGGCCTCATGAAGCTTCGAAGCGTTATGAATCAGTGAGTCGATTCAGCGGTTCGAATCGTTATGAATCAGTGAGTCGATTCAGCGGTTTGAATCGCCAAATTTCAGTAGTTTGGCGGTTTGACACGCGATCCGAATCATGAATCGACTCACTGATTCGAAGCTTCATGAGGCCGTGTTTTGAAATCGTCATCACTATATAAGTCGTTATTTAGGGTTTTTTTGCGCACAAAAACTATTCTCGTCTTCATAAAGTTATTGTAGAGCCGCTGTAGTGAGATGGACTTTGTAACTTTAGTCTTTAGTGTCTTTTAAGGGTCTTGAGAGTGTAAAGTTGAGCCAATGGAGGCCTTTCAGAGCATCAGATTTACACTAAAATATCTTCATTTGTGTCTGAAGATGAACGGAGGTCTGACGGGTGTCCAACCACATGAGGCTCAGGCATTAATGACACAATTTACAGTTTTGGCTGAACTAACCCTTTAAAGCAGGAAGAAGAAATCTCTCTCTTTCCTCATTGGATTTGATATTGTCTTTACTGTGCTTGGTACAAAATAAAAGTCCTTGAATGTGGTGTTCATGAAAGAGGGAACTCGTCTGCACACATGCCCTCGCTGAAATACTGCCATCATGAGTCCAAACCATCCACTAACACTTCATGTGTGTTTTTAAAGACAGACTCAGTATAAGTTGCTTTTGCTAAACTGTCATTTCTCCTCCTCGTGCAGTTGAGGAGCTCCTTCAACAAGGCCTTCAGTAAAAAGGGTCCCAAAGCTCCATACGCAGATATAGAGGAGATCGCCACCCCGGTCACATCCGCCCCATCCTCACCCAAAATCCACCATAACGTGGAGAGTGTGCCCGCCAAGGCCTCGACTTCAACATCAGGGTAGGACATGGCCACGTTACAGACAGAGGATGTGAATGATGCATTATGGGATGTAAGCTTTGCTGGTGTGTATGGCAGGTCATGTGATGGGCAAGAGGAGACCGAGCGTGATGAGAAGGTGGTGTCCGAGTTACGCACGGAATTATGGGAGAAAGAGCGCAAGCTGACGGACATCCGGTTGGAGGCACTTAGCTCCGCCCATCAGCTGGAGCAGCTGCAGGAGGCCATGACCAACATGCAGGTGTGTGTGTGTGTGTGTGTGTGTGTGTGTGTGTGTGTGTGTGTGTGTGTGTGTGTGTGTGTGTGTGTGTGTGTGTGTGTGTGTGTGTGTGTGTGTGTGTGTGTGTGTGTGTGTGTGTGTGTGAACTATGACCCAACAGGGGCGCCGTATTGGGGAGAAAAGTTAGGACAATTCCAAGGGGCCCCAACAAATAGGTGAAAACTAATTAAAAAATGATATTATACACTATCTAAACCATCATCATTGAGTATATTTCAAATAATAATAAAATGAATGATGTCTTTGATTTTACTTATTTTGGCAATAAAAGTTAAATATCCCCATTGACCAAAAAGTAAACATCCATATTGACAATGAAATGGTTTGGTCCTGCACCAGAAGCCGCGTTTCCAGTACAACACTTTTGCGATATTTTCTAAAAGTCGATTGTGGTATTTTCTATTCTTTTGTCTTTTATGAGTGTAATAAAGAACTCTGTCTCATCTTCTGTCCAAACTAGGGATGCTACACTACAGTTAGTCCACGGTTCAATACACACCTCGGTTTTTAACCACGGTTTTCGGTTTGATTCGGTTCTGATGGCTTGTTTACATCAGTTTTTTGTTATTCTATTCTTAAGCGACAGGAACAGCGAGAGTTAAGGAGAAAAAAGACTATTTTTTAATTGCAATACTCTTTCTTTATTTTACTTAAAAGAATTGAAAAACCTTACTTAAATTTAAAACTTTACTTAAAAAAAAACCTTGTACACATTCCTAGTGTATTGTATAATATATAAAAAAAAAAAAAAAAATATATATATATATATATATATATATATTTAAAGATTTACACTGGCAGCTCAGAGCTGTACAGCAGCATTTAAGTATGAATTTGAATGAATAAATGTAAAAATAAAACACTACATAGACTTCACTATAAAATATACACTGATTCTTATTAAAGCTACTGTATTAGTTCTTCAGTCAAGAGCAGTGAGTGATTTTCTCTTTGTCTTTTGTTGTTGTATTAACATTAAATGGATAGTTCACTCAAAAATGAGAAATGAACACAGGTTTGGAACAATATTAGAGTGAGTAAATAATGACATAATTTTAGAGGTGAACTGTCCCTTTAAGGACGGCGTGTTCACTATAGGCTGCGCTGCTGTCAATTAAAGACCTGCGTGCATACAGATACTAATACAGACGCGCGCTGATTTTACTTTCACTTTAGACATAACCGTCTGTGTTTATGTTAACCTTGTGTGTATTTGACAGTATTAACGCGGAAGGACGACTTAGTCCAGTAATCACGTGTTTGACAGGCGTTTAGTGCGCGCGCTCGGAGAAGCGCATGTTAAAACCACGCACACGCCGGCAAAGCTTTAAAACACATGCAAATAATGAACTTTGGTGATTGTGAATTACTCTAGTGTTCTGTGAGTATAACTCCACCACTAACGTGTGATGTGAATGTATGTCGCGTTGTTCAGTATTGGGATGGAGGCAAATGATAGAATTTGTAGAAAAATACTTAACTAAATGCAAAACCGAAAAACCGCAATTCACAAGCCCGTATTGAACCGTGAATGCCGTACCGAACGGCTCAATATTATATTGAGAATTGTGGCATCCCTAATATACACACACCATCATCTGTAGGGAATGAACACTTTTACGTACGCAGGTAAGGTTATTCTGACGCAATGCCACATATAGAGAAGAGCGAGATGTTTGAATTTGATGGTGGTAACTCGAAGTTTTTTTAACCACTTCGTTATTTTGGCTCGGAATTAAAAACAATTAAAATGTCTTGCTATTTTTGACATATTCCTAATCAATACTTTTGCCGGTTCTTTGTGGCAAGCTTAATGCAGGCGCTTGAGTGGGGATAATAATATATCGGTAGCCTACTCGGTAATATATTAACATATAAAAAAGTAAACGCTCGGGTGTAGAATTCTCTCATATTTATTTAATTAAATTAATAAAAGTGCTTAGTCAACGAATGACTTAAATGAACAACTACTAGTATATAAAGAAACTTTAGTCGGGGACAGCCCTACTACTTTTACATATTTTTGAACCAACATGTCACACTGTGCATTCTGGCTCAACCATAGTGGCAATCCACCTGTCACTCAAAGTGGCCACGCCCTTAATTATGCAGAACTTTAACTTTATATAATGTAAACGAATGAGTTATAAAAACATCCCCCCCTCACAGTCATCATGAAGGGCAAAATTAGCCGTACAGACCAGAAGCACAGTTTGTCCCAGACTGTAAACATGTGTTCTTCTGCTGTAAAGTCGGCCATTTTAACATGAGGGAGATACAGATGTGACTCCCTTTTGGAGCCGGTCTCTAGCAACTCGTTTTTAATGCTTTATTTAAAGGTGCAGTGTGTAATATTCACGAGGCTCTATTGACAGAAATGCAATATAATACACATATCTATGTTTTCAGTGGAGTATAAAGGCCGTTATGTTTTTATTATCTTAGAATGAGCCGTTTCTATCTACACACACCGCGGGTCCCTTACAGTGAAGCCGCCATTTTGTGCCGCTATGTTTCTATGGTAGCCCTAAAGGGACAAACTTCTCTACAGAGCGCTAGCTACTCTCTGCTGTCTCAGACGACGTCACCTTTGTCCTGTGTGGGCCACTGTAGCTTAACAATGTGCTTTGAAAGGGAGGGGTGAGCAGGTGCAATTCACAACCTCACCACTAGATGCCGCTAAAACTTACACACTGCACCTTTAACATCAAACCCACATTACAAATTACAATACTCTGTCAAATTTTCAGGAAATAACCTGATTTATTAAAAAAGTCATGTAAAAAAAATGGGCATGATTCCAGTATAGCAACTACTTAAAGGGATAGTTCACCCAAAAATGAAAATTAGCCCATGATTTACACTCCCTCAAGTCATCCGAGGTGTGTAGGACATTCTTCTTTCAGACGATTATAATCTGAGTTATATTACAAATGTTCTGGCTAATCCAAGCTTTTAACAGTAATAGTTGCTCTGTTTTTGAAGTCCATAAAAAGTGCATCTATCCGTCATATAACTGCTCCACGCGGAGTGTTAATAAAGGCCTTCTGAAGCGAATCGATGCGTTTGTGTGAGAAAAATATTCATATTTAAAACTTTATCAAGTAAACTTTCGGCCGACTGCCTTCTGTGGAAAAGTGTTGAATGTTGAAAGTGAAACTCAAGATGAGCGGACCTGGTCGCGTTAGTCTTTCGATCGGCTGAGGAACTTTCAACACTTCCATAAACTGAACACGGAAGGCGGTCGGCCGAAAGTTTACTTGATAAAGTTTTAAATATGGATATTTTTCTTACACAAATGCATCGATTCGCTCCAGAAGGCCTTTATTAACACCCCAGAGCCGTGTGGAGCAGTTATATGACGGACAGATGCACTTTTTATGGACTTCAAAAACAGAGCAACTATGAATCAAATTCTAATGCTTGGATTAGCCTGGACTTTTGTAATATAACTCAGATTTTATTGGTCTGAAAGAAGAATGTCACACACCTCAGATGAGCTAAGGGAGAGTAAATCATGGGCTAATTTTCATATTTGGGTGAAATATCCCTTTAACACTGTCACCCCCATTTTTGAGAATAGTCATGAAAATGCACTATCCAAACTAAAAGGGCTGTAATTCAAGAATGCTTTGTAATATAGACCTAAGTTTAGTCTTGTTTTAAAGAAGACACTCAGCAGATTATTGCTGAAGTGAAAGCATGAAAAAGTTATGGAAGTTTAAATTTACTGTAAATGAAAAATACTGTTATTAATATTTTTATTTTATATTATATTTTATTTTATTTAAAAAAATGTACTCTAAAATGACTATAAAATCAAAGCCATATGTCTAACCAAGTTGTGTTCCATATTTGAAGTTGATATCACAAAAATTGAAGTCCCCATGATTTTGTGCAGGCGCTGTAGCCACCGGGTGTCATCCACTTTCCATTGATTGTTTTTTTAATGCATTTTCCTGTACATTTCTGTCCAAATATTCCATCACAAAACAGTCACCAAATATGGAACCTTGAGACTCAGACCTTTCCGACGATATGTGTCAAGATTAGAAAAGATTTTGATTATAAAGTAGTATTTTGTAATACGAAACATGACACCGCCCACTAGGGGGAGGAGCCCGCTAGAAGAATTTAGAGGACCGTTTCCATGGTAACGCAACGTCTGATTTCAAAACGGTTTTCCCAGGATGAATTTTGAGTTCGTAAGCTTTCAAATGACACCTTAAGAGGTTAAGTGTTATAACTTAAATCGCTCATGAATGCATTGACAGCTCACGGTGGAGAACCTGAAGGCGGAGAACGACCAGCTGAAGACGGGTGGCCCCTCCTCCAGACCCCCGAGCTCCGCCTCCCAGTCCTCTGGGCTCGGCTCATTGGGCGTCTCGTCACCACGGCAATCGGTGTCGTCTTTCAGCAAAACCTTCGGGCAGAACGAGCCTTACCCAGGTGACGCATTCACACACACAACGACCCCAACCGGCCTTGAATCCTGAACTGACTTTAGCCTCTGTTGGTCTCCCAGATGTGTTTCAAAGCCCCACCACAACACTCCAGAAGGACGAGAGTGTGGTCAGGGTGCTCGTCCGCATTCCCCATCAGCAGCTCTTCAAAGACGTGAGCGTCTCACACTCACACATTCTGCATTATCAGACTCAAACTCTGATTGGACGAACCACTGTGAAAAAACACTGTTTATACTATTATAGTATTAATATTTTGAGTTTTAGTCAATTTATGTGTTTTGTCATATTGTATTGTGTTCTTTTTTTTGGTCAGTTTTAGCTTGTTAGTTTTGCCGAAGCAACATTTCTAATTTTAGTTTAATATTTTATAATATTGTGCAGCTTTAAAAGTGTATCTTGGATGTTTTTTTCCCCACTAGTCTGAAAAGCTAAAGAGCCCAAAATGTAAAAATTGACAGATGATAATATATAACACTGGCCTAGTGGTGTTTGGATATTTTACTGAACTAATGTTACATAGTGCAGCTTTAAGCCCACAAAACAACAATAGAAATGCGTCCACAAGACTTTTGACTAATGGGTGTTGTTGCCTAGAGTTTTTGCTTCAATCACTGAGCCTGCTCATTCACATAAAACAATATATTGATTTACATTTTGTAAGACACTTTATCTTTACAAAGCCTGTGAATGATCATGAATAATGCTGTGATTCACACCTGAGAGGACAAAAGAACCGCATAACGAGCCGCATAATGAATGAGCCTTTGAGTCGGGTATGTGAGAGGGAGCTAAAAGTTATATATTTTGTCGTAGTGTATTACATAGTGCAGCTTTAAGTGTGTATTTTGGATGTTTTTCCCACTAGTCTGAAAAGCTAAAAAGCCCAAAATATGTCATATTATTGTAATAGCTGTACAATAATGAATTTTTTTAAAGCTTTTTAGCTTTTCATAAAGTGTTTTTTGTTTGTTCATGTACATACATATTTATACAACATTTGTAGCAACTCATAATGTAAAAACTGCACATAATGTGATACGTATTACATTATTATTATAATAAAATGTTCATAATGTAATCATTTTCTCAAAACATAATAAAATCTTGAGCTCATAATGTAATAATTTTTACATTATGAGGAAATTATTAAATTATAAACTAACCAAAAATGTAATATTTTCATTATTGTCATATTTTTAAAACATAAAAAATATCAGTATTCCCTTACATTTTTTAAAATCTAAAGCCAGTTTTAAACTATCTGTGAAATGCAACATTTAAATATTCATGCCATTTTTATTAATAATAAACAAAGCATTGGTATTCCTTTACAGTACATTTTAAAAATCTAAATCCAGTCTTAACCTTAAACCTACAAAATACACCAGATTACTGATACTACTAGTATACATTAATAATAGTAATAATAACAATAATAATAGCATGAATATTTAAATGTTGCATTTCACAGGTACTGTAGTTTAAGACTGGATTTATAATCTTTAAAAATGTACTGTATGGGAATACTAATATTTTTTAGGTTTTAAAAATATTACAATAATGAAAATTACATTTTTGGTGAGTTTATAATGTAATAATTTCCTCATGTAAAAAATATTAGATGTCTCACGTTTTGAGAAAATTATTACATTATGAAAATTTTATTGTAGTAATAATATGTTTACGTACACATTACATTATGTGCAGATTTTACATTATGAGTTGCTACAAATATTGTATAAAATCAGGCAAATGATAAATTAACTAACCCCTCTGTAAAAATCTTCAGAATATAGAAACGGCCGTTAAACATATGTACACAGAGTAAAGCGCTTCTGCAGAATAAAAGCGCAAACTAACGAGGATATGATGTCATCGTCAGGCCACGCCCTCACGCGTCCCGGTTCCTCGGGTAAAATAGCATCTCACCATTTACAAATAGTCGGAAACATTTGGGATATTGTAAGTACTCGACTGAACACAATATATAACACTGGCCTAGTGGAGTTTGTGAAGTGCAGCTTTAATGTTTTCAATTTAACTTTAGTTTAAAGTTTTAGTAAATTTGTTGTTTTTAAAAATGTTATTATATTATTGTTAATTTTTATTTCAGTTTTAGTTGGAGTATCATTTAATTTTTAACATTTATTTATTTCAAGTAATGATTTATTTTTATTTTTATGATTTTATCTTTTGTTAACCAGGCTATAATAACACTGATAATAGTCAAATCTATATATTTAATATTATGCGTCAAATAATGTTCTTAGTCTTTCCCGTGACGGGGCGTCCCAGACAGAAGCTACAATCGTTTACTTTAAATTAAATGAAAATTCAATGAAATACTGTTTGTGTTACCAAATGTGACCCTGGACCACTAAATCAGTCATAAGGGTCGATTTTTTAAACAAAGATTTATACATCATCTGAAATCTGAATAATAATCTCTCCATTGATTTATGGTTTGTTAGGGACAATATTTGGCCGAACTATTGTAAAATCTGGAATCTGCAAAAAAGTCAAAATATTGAGAAAATCTCCTTTAAAGTTGTCCAGATGAAGTCCTTAGCAATGCATATTACTACTACTAATACATTTATGATATGAAAATTTACTAAATATCTTCATGGAACATGATCTTAATATCCTGATGATTTTTGGCATAAAAGAAAAATGTATAATTTTGAGTACTCAACTGAACACAATATATAACACTGGCCTAGTGGTGTTTGGATATTACTGAACAAATGTTACATAGTGCAGCTTTAAAAGTGTATTTTGGATGTTTTTTTCCCAGTGTTTCGCCTTAAAAATGTAAATAAATGTGTCGTTTAACCTCCTGAAAAAATCCTAATAAATGGCATAATCAGACTAAAACCGATACAGTTAATGATTCCTTTGCACTAAAAGCATAAGTATGGTCTCATTTGAAAGCAGACACTTACTGTTAAAGGGTTAGTTCACCCAAAAATGAAAATTCTGTCATTAATGACTGACCCTCATGCCCCAACACCTGTGAAGAGACGACTCAACGCCAGCGTTGTTATGGCCTAAATTAATACATGATTGATTAACTTATTCTAACATTTTTCTTTAACAATCTCTCTTTCTAACATTTTTGAATGTACATTTATGAAATGCACTTTCTGTAAAGCTGCTTTGAAATAATGTGTATTGTGAAAAGCGCTATACAAATACATTTGAATTGAATTGAATGTGGTTGGACACCCGTCAGACCTCCGTTCATCTTCAGACACAAATGAAGATATTTTAGTGTAAAGCTGATGCTCTGAAAGGCCTCCATTGGCTCAACTTTACACTCTCAAGACCCTTAAAAGACACTAAAGACTAAAGTTACAAAGTCCATCTCACTACAGCGGCTCTACAATAACTTTATGAAGACGAAAATAGTTTCTGTGCCCAAAAAAACCCTAAATAACGACTTACATAGTGATGACGATTTCAAAACACGGCATCATGAAGCTTCGAAGTGTTATGAATCAGTGAGTCGATTCAGCGGTTTGGAGCGTTATGAATCAGTGAGTCGATTCAGCAGTTTGAAGCGTTATGAATCAGTGAGTCGATTCAGCGGTTTGAAGCGTTATGAATCAGTGAGTCGATTCAGCGGTTTGAAGCGTTATGAATCAGTGAGTCGATTCAGCGGTTTGAAGCGTTATGAATCAGTGAGTCGATTCAGCGGTTTGAAGCGTTATGAATCAGTGAGTCGATTCAGCGGTTTGAAGCGTTATGAATCAGTGAGTCGATACAACGGTTTGAATCGCCAAATTTCAGCAGTTTGTCGGTTTGACACGCGATCCGAATCATGATTCGACTCACTGATTCGAAGCTTCATGAGGCCGTGTTTTGAAATCGTCATCACTATATAAGTCGTTATTTAGGGTTTTTTTGCGCACAGAAACTATTCTCGTCTTCATAAAGTTATTGTAAAGCCGCTGTAGTGAGATGGACTTTGTAACTTTAGTCTTTAGTGTCTTTTAAGGGTCTTGAGAGTGTAAAGTTGAGCCAATGGAGGCCTTTCAGAGCATCAGATTTACACTAAAATATCTTCATTTGTGTCTGAAGATGAACGGAGGTCTGACGGGTGTCCAACCACATGAGGCTCAGTCATTAATGACACAATTTACATTTTTGGGTGAACTAACCCTTTAATTCAAAATTATAATTAGTTTCATAATCAAAAACAGCTATAATAAGCTTCCACCGTGACCTTCTCTAATGTGTATTATTAGGAGGTGAAGCAGCTGGAGTTCTTCCTCGGCACGGTTAGAATCAGCGGGCGGACCGACTGGTTTGCTCTGGACTCTGCGGTGACCCAGGCGTTTAAAGTGAGTGAACACATGCACACAGTGAGAGATGCAGTGAGACACACACACTCCTCCTCATCCTCTGGTGTGTGTGCAGGAGTATCTGGCGGTGGTGGACCCCGGCTCCAGCCTCGGCCTCTCTCAGGACTCCATCTACAGCTACAGCCTGAGCCACCTCAAGAGGGTCCTGGGGGCCCAGCCTCCCGAGACTCCGCCCGTGCGCCTCTACACCAAAGGCTCGTCCTGCATCAGCGTCGTCCTGAAAGGTCAGTGAGCAGCCGTCAGATGGACGAATCCCCCAAAGGGACAGAAATATCAGTTTTGGGGGGGGTCCAAGCCATGGGGACAGTCAATTTAACTCCATTTAGGGTTCATTTATCTCGGTAATTCTCTCTAAACCACTTGAGGGCAGTGTCAGTAGATTGACAGCAATATTTTAACAGTGGCTACTGTCTTGTAACCCAAATATTCATTGCTTGATGACATCATTAAAGGGTTAGTTCACCCAAAAATGTAAATTGTGTCATTAATCAGTCCCTCCAGAAAAACGCGATTATGCGATCGCGTGATTTAACGCATAATCAGCCAAAGTCCGCATATTCATGCGGGGGCCGCATTTTTTCAAATACGCTGCACTTTCGCCGCATAAATTGCCTATTTCCGCGTGCAAAATATGCGGGGCTATCATGATTTCATAATCGCCGCATTTTCGTTGCAAAAAAAGTCATATATATTAGCAGAAAGTTGAAAAATGTTTGTTTACTTCACACAAGAGCCGCCATTTCCGCCTATTGCCATGGGAACGTTTTGAAGTGACGTGATTACCCGACGCGAACGTCATCGAAAAGCTTCAAACCCCGTGGAGAAACCATAGATACCGGTGAAACCATGATGAAGCACAAACTCCCATTGGCCAACAAAAATAACAGCAAAAGAGCAAAGCAGTTTCCCTGTGTGCTGACTGATTTCAAAACACAGCATCATGAAGCTTTGAAGCGTTATGAATCAATGAGTCGATTCAGCGGTTTGAAGCGTTATGAATCAATGAGTCGATTCAGCGGTTTGAAGCATTATGAATCAATGAGTTGATTCAGCGATTTGAAGCGTTATGAATCAATGAGTTGATTCAGCGGTTTGAAGCGTTATGAATCAATGAGTCGATTCAGTGGTTTGGAGCGCCAAAGTCACGTATTTCAGCAGTTTGACACGCGATCCGAATCATGAATCGACTCGATGATTCATAGCATCATGATGCTGTGTTTTGAAATCAGTCATCACTATGTAAGTCGTTATTTAGTTTTTTTTGCACACAATAACTATTATCGTCGCTTCATAAAGTTATTGTAGAACCACTGTAGTGAGATGGACTTTGTAACGACGTCTTTAGTAGGCTACCTTTTATGGGTCTTGAGAGTGTACATTGTGCCAATGGAGGCCTTTCTGAGCCATCGGAATTCAACTAAAATATCTTAATTTGTGTCCAACAACATAAAGGGAAGTCATTAATGACAGAATTTTCATTTTTAGGTGAACTAACCCTTTAAGAGATTGCACTTTGTGCATTGGAAGCACTCAAATGTCTGTTTTGTATAGCGACATCTTTAAAACAGGAAGTTATTTATTAATTTTTTCAGAAGTTGTAGCATATTCCTTTTGTAGAGCTACAGAACTTGATTGACTAAATGTTTTGTAAATTTGAGCCATTATTAAGGTCTTCAATAAAACAAGATGAGAACTTAAATATTCCAGCACTTTCTGTGATGTAGTGCTTTTTTTCTCTTTCTCATCAAACCGCAGTTTTTGCAAGTTCCCGCAATTTCATCGCATAAAATTGCATAAATATCCCGCATTTTTCATCGCATTTTTTAAGAAAACGTGCCGCATAATCAAGGATTTTTGCCCGCAACAATCACAAAAAAAAGCCGCATTTTTCTGGAAGGACTGATTAATGACTGAGCCTCATGTGGTTGGACACCCGTCAGACCTCCGTTCATCTTCACACACAAATGAAGATATTTTAGTGTAAATCTGATGCTCTGAAAGGCCTCCATTGGCTCAACTTTACACTCTCAAGACCCTTAAAAGACACTAAAGAATAAAGTTACAAAGTCCATCTCACTACAGCGGCTCTACAATAACTTTATGAAGACGAGAATAGTTTCTGTGCGCAAAAAAACCCTAAATAACGACTTATAAAGTGATGACGATTTCAAAACACGGCCTCATGAAGCTTCGAAGCGTTATGAATCAGCGTACGTGTGTGTGTGTGTGTGTGTGTGTGTGTGTGTGTGTGTGTGCCAGCAAAGCCCAGTCCATATTGCTATTAGGTTTCCACATATATGTAACTAGCATTATAGTTCCTACACTCTGTGTTTTATCGTTGTTATATTGTAATATTAATGTTTTAAATATCTGAGCTGTTATGCATAGCATAAAATGACATAATAAAAGCACAATATTCCATATTGTCATCTGTGGCTTTTTGTCCCATTTTATGCCTTTGTTGCATGGTGTCCACATACATACATGGACAGTTAAATAATTTTTAAATAAAACTGAATTTTGTAAAAATTAAAATGGATTTCAATTTTAGCATCATATTACAGTAATAAAAAGAATCTTAAAAAAATCTAGATAATGTTTTCCATAAAAGAAAGGGTTCATGCATCGAAAACAAACGAAAAAAACGAAAACTAGGTGGGAAAAAACATTGTCGTTAACTGAAATGAAAATAAAAACGAGGCATATATTACAGAAAAACAATAACTAACTAAAACTGTAATGTGTGTTTGGCAAAACTAAAATAAAAGAAAGTTATAGTAAATGTCCTTAGTTTTCGTCTTTGTCAAGGTCTTTCATTTTTTAACGCTATTTAAAACACACAGTGTATTCGTTCAGCTGCATTTCCTTTCCCTGCTCTCCCTCCGTCTCTCTGTCACTCATGCGTCTCTCTCACACACACACACACACACACACACACACACACACACACACACACACACACACACACACACACACACACACACGTACACACTCACACACACACACACACACACACGTACACACTCACACACACACACACACACACACACACACACTGCCCCTAAACCTACCCATCACACACACACACACACACACACACACACACACTGCCCCTGAACCTACCCATCACACACACACACACTGCCCCTGAACCTACCCATCACACACACACTCACACACACACACTGCCCCTGAACCTACCCATCACACACACACACACACACACACACACACACACACTGCCCCTGCCCCTAAACCTACCCATCACACACACACACACACACACACACACACACTGCCCCTGCCCCTAAACCTACCCATCACACACGCACTCACACACACACACTGCCCCTGAACCTACCCATCACACACACACTCACACATACACACTGCCCCTGAACCTACCCATCACACACACACACACACACACACACACACACACACTGCCCCTGCCCCTAAACCTACCCATCACACACACACACACACATACACACACACACTGCCCCTGAACCTACCCATCACACACGCACTCACACACACACACTGCCCCTGAACCTACCCATCACACACACACTCACACATACACACTGCCCCTGAACCTACCCATCACACACACACACACACACACACACACACACACACACGTACACACTCACACACACACACACACACACATACACACTGCCCCTGAACCTACCCATCACACACACACACACACACACACACACACACACTGCCCCTGAACCTACCCATCACACACACACACACACACACACTGCCCCTGAACCTACCCATCACACACACACTCACACACACACACTGCCCCTGAACCTACCCATCACACACACACACACACACACACACACACACACACACTGCCCCTGCCCCTAAACCTACCCATCACACACACACACACACACACACACACACACACTGCCCCTGCCCCTAAACCTACCCATCACACACACACACACACACACACACACTGCCCCTGAACCTACCCATCACACACGCACTCACACACACACACTGCCCCTGAACCTACCCATCACACACACACTCACACATACACACTGCCCCTGAACCTACCCATCACACACACACACACACACACACACACACACACACACACACTGCCCCTGCCCCTAAACCTACCCATCTCACACACACACACACACACACACACACACACACACACACACACACACACGTACACACTCACACACACACACACACACACACACACACACACACACACACACACACACACACACACACACACACACACTGCCCCTGCCCCTAAACCTACCCATCTCACACACACACACACACTGCCCCTGCCCCTAAACCTACCATCACACACACACACACACACACACACACACACACACACACACACACACGCGTACACACTCACACACACACACACACACACACACTGCCCCTGAACCTACCCATCACACACACACACACACTGTCCCTGCCCCTAAACCTACCCATCACACACACACACACACTGTCCCTGCCCCTAAACCTACCCATCACACACACACACACTCCCCCTGCCCCTAAACCTACCCATCACACACACACACACACACACACACACACTGCCCCTGCCCCTAAACCTACCCATCACACACACACACACACACACACACACACTGCCCCTGCCCCTAAACCTACCCATCACACACACACACACACACACACACACACACACACACACACACACTGCCCCTGCCCCTAAACCTACCCATCACACACACACACACACACACACACACACACACACACACACACACACACACACACACACACACACACACACACACACACACACAACTGCCCCTAAACCTACCCATCACACACACACACACACACACACACACACACACACAAACTGCCCCTAAACCTACCCATCACACACACACACACACACACACACACTTCTTAAGTGACATTGTTGATCTCGTGTCTAAAAACACAACGCCAGCGCCGGCGGCGGCTCCCATAACCCCAACAAAGCTCGTTGAAGTGTGTGTGTGTGTGTGTGTGTGTGTGTGTGTGTGTGTGTGTGTGTGTGTGTGTGTGTGTGTGTGTGTGTGTGTGTGTGTGTGTGTGTGTGTGTGTGTGTGTGTGTGTGTGTGTGTGTGTGTGTGTGTGTGTGTGTGTGTGTGCTGAATGAGCTCCTGCAATAACAAAACAGACATTTCAAAATAAAAGTCCCACTGTATTTCAGGCTTGTTTATTAAATAAAAGTCACGTCTGTGTGTCCGTTTTACAGTTATTATTCGGTTACACAAACTGTATTTAATTTAATTTAATTTAAGATAAACTATTGTAGCTTCTGTCTGGGACGCCCCGTCACAGGAAAGACTGAGAACATTATGTGACGCATATTATTAAATATATATATTATTATAGTTAACAAAAACTAAAACCATAAAAAACATTTTTCATTACTTGAAATAAATTAATCTTAACTCACATAAAATGTAATAAAATTAAATACTTTCATTTAATTTAAATTAACCTGTTATTTAGTTTCATTAACATTAATGTACCAAACTAAAACTGAAATAAAAATGAATAAAAACTAATACAAGTGACAAAAACAAAAGAATTACTAAAAATTTCAACGAAAATTAAAATGGGAGTAGAAAATATAAAAATTACATTTAATTCAAAACACAAAAAAACAATAATAATATCTCAGTGACACTAAAATAATACTACTATGTCAAATCTGTTTACAGTGTGTTTTATTTAAATATAGTTGTGCCTCTAAAGTCTCTAAATGCACTTTTTAACTTAGGAGCACAGGTGCATCTTGGGAAACAAGTAAGTGTCAAGCCCTGATTATATACACATATTGTGTACATTTATTTATTTTATTTGGGGACTATTTTTTATATATATATCGAACAGCAGGCAGCAGGACGTGTGATTGGTCCATGGCCCACCCAGAACTCCACCGCCCTCCCCCAATCCCATCATTCCTGCGCTCCCAGGTCTGATATATGACCCAGTCATTACCCAGAATCCTCAGGGCTTGGTCTAGGTGTTATTTTAAGCACTGACTGCAGCTCTGTGTTGTTTATTGAGGCCGTTTGATGCTATAGCCCACCCAGACTCAAGAATACAGCCCTTGACTGTTCTCACTCGGACAGAACCAGGGCTCATTTCGACAGAACATTTTGATTTAGTTTTAGTCTTTTGACTAAAATGCCATTTAGTTTTAGTCATATTTTAGTCACCTCAATTGTTTTTAGTTTTAGTCTAGTTTTAGTCTCCTAAAATCTAATGAGTTTAGTTTAATTGTAATACATTAAGCATTCAAGCATTACATAACCGACTGTCACTTGAACTGACAATTTGACATCATTTTGTTTTTGACATTAAAAATACACCAAAGAGCTCAATTCACTTTTTTGTTTGTTTTTTTAAAAACATCTATATCGTTTTTGTATTTCTGTTTTAGTTAGTTGGCCATATCAGGTTAAGCTAAAGCTTCAAATAAGTTTGTTTATTTATTTAATTTCAAGTAATGAAGATTTTTTTTAATGGTTTTAGTGAACTATTATGACCCTGATACTTTATTGAATATGTGTCAAATACTGGTCTTTCCTCCTGACTATAAATTAAATGGTAATTAAATTAAATATAGTTTATTGTGTAACCAAAAACGAATATATAATGCGTGACTTTTAATGATAAACAAGCTGGAAATACACCAGGACTCTTATTTTGAAATGTCTGCGCCTCTATTGCAGTTGCAGGAGCTCATTCAAGTTCAGATCAGGAGATAAATATGCAGTTACAACCGTCTAAAACATATTACTATATAAACATGGTGAAGTAAACATGTGACACAGGACATCAGTTCTGACCCCATCTCTGCCCTAATCCACCCTCACTAACCTCACTATTCTCCTCTCGCTTTTATTTGTTGACGAAAATGACAGTTGATTTTCCTCATAGTTTTTGTCATCCAACACTAGTTTTTATTTAGTTATCGTCTCATTTTCGACAGTGAAAAAAGGTCGTTGACGAAAATTATTCTTTGTAATTGTTTAAAATTATTCCCTGTGTGTGAACCTGTACTACATTTAAAAACATACTTAAAGGGTTAGTTCACCCAAAAATGTAAATTGTGTCATTAATGACTGAGCCTCATGTGGTTGGACACCCGTCAGACCTCCGTTCATCTTCAGACACAAATGAAGATATTTTAGTGTAAATCTGATGCTCTGAAAGGCCTCCATTGGCTCAACTTTACACTCTCAAGACCCTTAAAAGACACTAAAGACTAAAGTTACAAAGTCCATCTCACTACAGCGGCTCTACAATAACTTTATGAAGCGACGAGAATAGTTTTTGTGCGCAAAAAAACCCTAAATAACGACTTATATAGTGATGACGATTTCAAAACACGGCCTCATGAAGCTTCGAAGCGTTATGAATCAGTGAGTCGAATCATGATTCGGATCGCGTGTCAAACCGTCAAACTGCTGAAATTTGGCGATTCAAACCGCTGAATCGACTCACTGATTCATAACGCTTCAAACTGCTGAATCGACTCACTGATTCATAACGCTTCGAAGCTTCATGAGGCCGTGTTTTGAAATCGTCATCACTATATAAGTCGTTATTTAGGGTTTTTTTGCGCACAAAAACTATTCTCGTCGCTTCATAAAGTTATTGTAGAGCCGCTGTAGTGAGATGGACTTTGTAACTTTAGTCTTTAGTGTCTTTTAAGGGTCTTGAGAGTGTAAAGTTGAGCCAATGGAGGCCTTTCAGAGCATCAGATTTACACTAAAATATCTTCATTTGTGTCTGAAGATGAACGGAGGTCTGACGGCTGTCCAACCACATGAGGCTCAGTCATTAATGACACAATTTACATTTTTGGGTGAACTAACCCTTTAAGATTTAAAAAGTAGCCTATATTTTCAATAAGAAGCATTAAAGCATGGATAACAAATGAATTACTCAATGTCTTGATATTGAGCTTCATCTTCCCACACTGTGGTGCTGAGCAGGGCTGAAGGAGAAGTGTGTGGATGTGCTGGTGTTCGAGACGCTCATCCCCAAGCCCATGATGCAGCACTACATCAGTCTGCTGCTCAAGCACCGGCGCCTGATCCTGTCGGGCCCCAGCGGCACAGGGAAGAGCCACCTCACCCAGC
The DNA here is from genome assembly GCF_949357685.1 of Gobio gobio. NCBI lineage: Eukaryota > Metazoa > Chordata > Actinopteri > Cypriniformes > Gobionidae > Gobio > Gobio gobio. Next base: position 2,288,612 of record NC_137110.1, on the reverse strand, counting down.
GGCTGGCGGAGTACCTGCTGGAGCGCAGCGCCCGCGAGCCCACGCCCGCCAGCACCGCCACCTTCAACATGCACCGCCAGTCCTGCAAGGTACAGCAGCCCACATATATACTACATATTCAGATTTATAACTGCGGTTTTTGGCCATCATACTTAAAGGGGTAGTTCACCCAAAAATTACATATACTTTATGATGTGTTAAATATGGATATTTTTCTTACACTAATGCATTGATTAGCTTCAGAAGGCCTTTATTAACCCCTGGAGCCGAGTGGAGAACTTTTATGATGGACCGATGCACTCTTATGATGGACAGATGCACTTTTATGATGGATAGATGCACTCTTATGATGGACAGATGCACTTTTATGATGGACACATGCACTCTTATGATGGACAGATGCACTTTTATGATGGACAGATGCACTTTTATGATGATAGATACACTTTTATGATGGATAGATACACTTTTATGATGGATAGATGCGCTTTTATGATGGACAGATGCACTTTTATGATGGACAGATGCACTTTTATGATGGATAGATGCACTTTTATGATGGACAGATGCACTTTTATGATGGATAGATGCACTCTTATGATGGACAGATGCACTTTTATGATGGACACATGCACTCTTATGATGGACAGATGCACTTTTATGATGGACAGATGCACTTTTATGATGATAGATACACTTTTATGATGGACAGATGCACTTTTATGATGGATAGATGCGCTTTTATGATGGATAGATGCACTTTTATGATGGATAGATGCACTTTTATGATGGACAGATGCACTTTTATGATGGACAGATGCACTTTTATGATGGATAGATACACTTTTATGATGGATAGATACACTTTTATGATGGATAGATGCGCTTTTATGATGGATAGATGCACTTTTATGATGGATAGATGCACTTTTATGATGGACAGATGCACTTTTATGATGGATAGATGCACTTTTATGATGGATAGATGCACTTTTATGATGGATAGATGCACTTTTATGATGGATGGATGCACTTTTATGATGGATAGATGCACTTTTATGATGGACAGATGCACTTTTATGATGAATGGATGCACTTTTATGATGGATGGATGCACTTTTATGATGGACAGATGCACTTTTATGATGGATGGATGCCCTTTTATGATGGATAGATGCACTTTTATGATGGACAGATGCACTTTTATGATGGACAGATGCACTTTTATGATGGACAGACAGATGCACTTTTATGATGGATAGATGCACTTTTATGATGGATAGATGCACTTTTATGATGGACAGATGCACTTTTATGATGGATGGATGCAATTTTATGATGGACAGATGCAGTTTTATGATGGACAGATGCACTTTTATGATGGACAGATGCACTTTTATGATGGACGGATGCACTTTTATGATGGATGGATGCACTTTTATGATGGATGGATGCACTTTTATTGACATGTGTTTTGACTTTTATCCCAAAAGGACCTTCAGCTCTATCTGTCCAATCTGGCCAATCAGATTGATCGGGAGAGCAGCACAGCCGAGATCCCATTGGTTGTCATCTTGGATGATGTGCATGATGCAACATCCCTCAGTGAACTTGTCAACGGTGCTTTAACCTGTAAATATCACAAATGGTGAGTGTGAGCCTGCCTCCACATGACCAGCAGCGGCTCCCAGGCATTGTGACGGTGTTTAGAGATGTGTTGTGTCTTTTCAGCCCGTATATAATCGGGACAACCAACCAGCCGGTGAAGATGACCCCTAACCACGGTCTGCACCTCAGCTTCAGGTCAGTGACTCCAGGAGGAACAGCTGAGACGTGCTGGAGATCATGTGCTGTTGTTGTGATTGTCACTTCGGGTGGCATGAACATGTGCTTCACTCACTCCATCAGTGATGATAGAATAGAGTTAAAGGATTAGTTCACTTTTAAATAAACTTTTGCTGATAATTTACTCACCCCCATCTCATCAAAGATGTCCATGTCTTTCTTTCTGCAGTCGAAAAGAAATGAAGGTTTTTGATGAAAACAGTCCAGGGTTTTTCTCCATATAATGGACTTCAATGGGCTCCAAACGGCCCAAATGAGTTTCAGTGCAGCTTTAAACGACCCCAGATGATGAATAAGGGTCTGATCTAGCCAAACCATCAGCAGTATTTATGATATTATTTTACCTCTTATCAGATGAACGTGATCATCTCTGAGCTCAGCCATAACTTCCGCTGAGTGAGGTCAAAATACGAGTGTGGTCATAGATATATCGATCATAGATGCCTCATTCTACTAATCCGTGCAGTCGCTAATGAGGCATCTACTATTGATATATCTATGACCACGCTCGTATTTTGACCTCACTCAGCGGAAGTTATGGTGGAGCTCAGAGATGATCACGTTCATCTGATAAGAGGTAAAATAATAGCATAAATACTGCTGATGGTTTGGCTAGATAAGACCCTTATTCATCATCTGGGGTCGTTTAAAGCCCTTTGAAGCTGCACTGAAACTCATTTGGACCGTTTGGAGCCCATTGAAGTCCATTATATGGAGAAAAACCCTGGAATGTTTTCATCAAAAACCTTCATTTCTTTTCGACTGCAGAAAGAAAGACATGGACATCTTGGATGACATGGAGCTGAGTAAATTATCAGCAAAAGTTTATTTAAAAGTGAACTAATCCTTTAATGGGGAAAAACTGTTCACTAACGGAAAGTCTTTCCAGTATCTAGTACATAGTAATAATTCAGTGCTTGCCAAACAGTGTTGAAAACAGTATTTCTCAGGGTTCTTTGATGAGTATAAAGTTCAAAAGAATAGCATTTATTAGAAATAGAATATTTTGTAACATTATAAATGTCTCTTTTGATCAATGTGATGCATGATAAAAGTATTAATTTCATGTTGTTGTTTTTTAATCTTACTGACCCCAAACTCTCTGTACAGGATGGTGATGTTTTCCAATAACGTGGAGCCAGCAAACGGGTTCCTGGTGCGTTACCTGCACAGAAAGCTGATGGAGGCGGAGGATCCCCGGAGCATAACTAATGCCGATCTCCTGCGGGTCCTGGACTGGGTGCCCAGACTCTGGTACCACCTTCACACCTTCCTGGAGAAACACAGCACCTCCGATTTCCTCATTGGTAATTTTTATTATTATATCGCCATCATATTGGATGAGAATAAAGAGGCATTTGTTTCAATAACAAGCTTTATCCCATGTAGGAGGGGACGTTCTCCTAATGCGACCTTGCGCAACATCGAATTGATGAATATCCTGAACCTTTACAGAACATTAGGGATGTTCCTAAAACACCCTCTTTTGGTTATGAAAAACCGCGTTTCCACCGAAATTACCCGGAACAATTTGTACCAGGAACTTTTTTTACAGGAACTTTTCCCCCCCAGATCTGCTACTGTCTGCATTTCCACTGCGGCCTAAAGTACCGGGAAGATTAGGAAAATTAGTCTGTGATGTCGGACTGAAGCGGCTGCTCCTCCCAGTCAGAGACGGACGGGAATCATTTACTGCCCCTCCATCTTGAAAGTACATTAGCCAAAGAGGGACATACCCGTGAATTCAAGCTTGGCCTTTGGCGTTTTAACACTCGATGGCACCGTGTCCAATGTGGACGAGGTCCAACTGGAAGCCATGTTAATCTTGGACTAAATCGGCCACCGTAGGAGTTAAAACGAGAGGAACAGAAACTAATATTCACTGGATGGTCATATACCTGTTCACCACTAGATGGGGGAAAATATCACACAGTGTAGCTTTAATAAAGAGGTCATTAACAAAACGGCGGAAAAGAGACGAGCACTGATACTAAAGCGCATTCTGAAAGCTCGTAAAGCTAGATATAAAACAAGACAACGTACGTTATGATCAGCTATTACAGACATCGACCGTGCGATTGCTGAGATGAACGCACGCCATCAGACAGAAAGAGCAAGACTGATATTACTGAACACAGAACGAACCTCGCAAGACTTTTAAAAATGCAGGTTGAAATAATATACTGCGTGAGTTCAACCAATCAGCACGTTCAGCGCCCAAATTTACACTGCAGGTCTTGATGCGCAGTTCCGATTTTTTGGACAACACACATCATCTGACCTGTATCCGATATTTGCATTTACACTATACACTAGCGAAACAGCACAAGACGTTGCAATGCGGATGCAGACAAAATGATTATTCAATGTTTTGCTTTCCGCACTATCTTTAAAGGTCAGCGAAACATTGCTCTCGTAAAGGCCAATTTACACTTCTGCGTTCTGCGCCATAGGCTGTGTGATGCGCACATACCCTACGACCTACCCTGACGCGCACCTCTTCACAAATGTAACAACACGTCAATTCTACGCGGACCGCAAGCGCTGTGATTGGTCTGCCAGGATCCCTCCCTCAGGTCAATAAATCTGGGTACCCGCGGGATCTTAAAAAGTCTTAAATGTCTTTAAATTCAAAATCAAAATTTTAAGGCCTTAAAAAGTCTTAAATTCGCTGAGGTCTTGAGTTCTAGGTCTTAAATAATTTTAAACGGGTCTTAATTTTCCTAAATCCATGTAACGCTACCTCTTGCTCATTGAAATGCTCCCACAGCGTTTGTGTGTTGTAGTTCGTTTTTTCGCTAGTGAGAGACCAACATGCATCTTATATTGCAGCCAATCAGCTTTCGTGTTATTGGCGCGGGTCTCTTTCGGATTGACACATCAAACTGATTTTATTCTTCAGCTTCAGTTCTTCCAGTTCCGCGATCGTGAAAGCGAAGGCAAATCTTTCTTACCTGCCATCTCGCCAAATGACCAAATAAAAGTATGATATGCCCGATAACACTAAAAAAAGTTCAAAAAGCGATGTAAACCCCGAATTCACGGACCGATGTCAGACTGGCCGCTGATTCTGTGCACGCATTTGCCGCCTGTCAGCGCTCGCGCAAGCGACGGTACCGAATCTAAGCACATTACTGTAGGTCTTAAAGTGAAAACAACCCAATATAGCCTAACGTTATACCCCCTCCTGCCTGTGTCGTTAATATTAAAGGGTTAGTTCACCCAAAAATGTAAATTGTGTCATTAATGACTGAGCCTCATGTGGTTGGACACCCGTCAGACCTCCGTTCATCTTCAGACACAAATTAAGATATTTTAGTGTAAATCTGATGCTCTGAAAGGCCTCCATTGGCTCAACTTTACACTCTCAAGACCCTTAAAAGACACTAAAGACTAAAGTTACAAAGTCCATCTCACTACAGCGGCTCTACAATAACTTTATGAAGACGAGAATAGTTTTTGTGCGCAAAAAAACCCTAAATAACGACTTATATAGTGATGACGATTTCAAAACACGGCATCATGAAGCTTCGAAGCGTTATGAATCAGTGAGCCGAATGATGATTCGGATCGCGTGTCAAACTGCTGAAATTTGGCGATTCAAACCGCTGAATCGACTCACTGATTCATAACGCTTCGAAGCTTCATGATGCCGTGTTCTGAAATCGTCATCACTATGTAAGTCGTTATTTAGGGTTTTTTTGCGCACAAAAACTATTGTCGCTGATTCATAAAGTTATTGTAGAGCCGCTGTAGTGAGATGGACTTTGTAACTTTATTCTTTAGTGTCTTTTAAGGGTCTTGAGAGTGTAAAGTTGAGCCAATGGAGGCCTTTCAGAGCATCAGATTTACACTAAAATATCTTCATTTGTGTCTGAAGATGAACGGAGGTCTGACGGGTGTCCAACCACATGAGGCTCAGTCATTAATGACACAATTTACATTTTTGGGTGAACTAACCCTTTAATCAAACAACAACAACGGGGGAAAACAAACAGTAGCCTACCTAAACTAAAGCACTGTTTGTATCTGTATATTTAAGTTGTATTTATTTGTCCTATTGTCAAACAAGATTCATGCATTTTGTTTGTTTTATTGCCATGTGTGACTATTGTGCATCTAACATAATGATATGGTAAATGTGGCATCCTAATTATGTTTAAAAAAAAACATGCACATTTCTGAAAATGTCCATCACCACATCAGTAACTTTGATCTCACGAAAAAAATGTATATACATACACACACACTACCGGTCAAAAGTTTGAGAACAGTAAGATTTTTAAAATATTTTTAAAGATGTCTCTTCTGCTCACCAATGCTGCATTTATTTGATCCAAAATACAGCAAAACAGTATTATTGTAAAAAAAAAAAAAAAATTAATTTAAAAAAAGTATTTTATATTTCAATATATATTTTAAAATGCAATTTATTTCTGTGATTCAAAAATTTTCAGCATCATTACTCCAGACTTTAGAGTCACATAATCCTTCAGAAATCATTTTGTTTACTTTGTATTTCAGATAAATGTTGTTCTTTAGAACTTTCTATCCATCAAATAATCCTAAAAAAAAAATGTTTTACACAACTGTGTTCAACACTGATAATAATCATAAATGTGTGTTGATCATCAGAATCTCATATGAGAGTGATTAGTGAAGGGTCATGTGACACTGAAGACTGGAGTAATGATGATAAACTCAGCTTTGATCACAGGAATAAATTACACTTTACAATATATGCACATAGAGAACAGTCACAACAGAACTGTCTCAATATTACAGCTTTTTTTTTATTTTTAATAACATAAATGCAGCATTGGTGAGCAGAAGAGACTTCTGTAAAAACATAAAAATATCTCACCGTTCTCAGACTTTTGACCGGTAGTGTGTTTGTATATTAATCCTGGTGGGATTGAGCTTTGAGGAAGTGCAAGTTTACTAATACTTTGTTCAATTTGAATAAATGAATTTGCTTTGCAAGTAATTTTGTGATTCTGCATTTCCTTTTGTACTTTTTTTTAAAATTGCGTGATATAGGTCTTAAATTTAATTCATAATGGTCTTGAAAAGGTCTTAAAAAGTCTTAAATTTGACTTTGTGAAACCTGCAGATACCCTGTAAATAAATCTGCGATAGGAGTGTGTGTGTCCAGAAATGGGATGATAGTTTCATCCTTATATCTGCTATATAACACAATATTTTGTAGTGCAGAGAATCTTTATGTTAGGGAATAAATACACAGATCCGCTGTTAATAAGATGTTAATCAGTGATTGTATATCAAGAACAGGGACACATTAGGGTGCATTTCATTTTGTGATTTCAACTGAACCAATAAACAGCAATCGATTGAAGCGCTCGTCTGCACGAGCCACTGATGCTGAAAACAGCGCCACAAGCTCTGCATGATTTCACAAACGCATTCCAGCACCAGATCGCCTCTTATGGAACTCTACTAATCAACTAGAGATGCTTCATTTGTATTACATACAACAACTCAAGCTGCAAGAAAAGCCGCTATCCTCCGCCGCCATCAGCTGCTGATACTCTGGTTGTGTCTCAATCAGCTCTAGTTCAGTAGTCAGGGCACTGATCAGGGATCAGCCCATTGACTTATGTCCTGATCAGTGCCCTGACTACTGAACTAGAGCTGATTGAGACGCATGCAATGACAATGTAAACAAGACGCTTCTTCTTCAGCTTTTGCCTTGATACTGTGGGTCGCCATCAACATGCCCGTGGACACTGCCTCCTAGCGGTGTAATTGCACATTGATACGGACAACAACGCAGAAGTATAAATGAAAACTGACGCGTAACTTGCGGCGTAGAGGATAAGGCGTAGGTCCGACGCAGAAGTATAAATCAGCTTTAAAGGATTAGTTCACTTTCAAATAAACTTTCGCTGATAATTTACTCACCCCCATGTCATCCAAGATGTCCATGTCTTTCTTTCTGCAGTCGAAAAGAAATGAAGGTTTTGGATGAAAACATTCCAGGATTGTTCTCCATATAATGGACTTCAATGGGCTCCAAACGGTCCAAATGACAGTTTCAGTGCAGCTTCAAAGGGCTTTAAACGACACCAGACGATGAATAAGGGTCTTATCTAGCCAAACCATCAGTTTCTGAGAGAAACCCAGCAGTATTTATGCTATTATTTTATCTCTTATCAGACGAACGTGATCATCTCTGAGCTCCACCATAACTTCCGCTAAGTGAGGTCAAATTAGATTGTGGTCATAGATATATAAATAGTAGATGCCTCATTCTACTGATCCGTGCAGTCGCTAATGAGGCATCTACGTATACATCTATGACCAAGATCTAATTTGACCTCACTCAGCGGAAGTTATGGCGGAGCTCAGAGACGATCACGTTCATCTGATAAGAGGTAAAATAATAGCATAAATACTGCTGATGGTTTGGCTAGATAAGACCCTTATTCATCGTCTGGGGTCATTTAAAGCCCTTTGAAGCTGCACTGAAACTGTCATTTGGACTTGAACCGTTTGGAGCCCATTGAAGTCCATTATATGGAGAAAAACCCTGGACTGTTTTCATCCAAAACCTTCATTTCTTTTCGACTGCAGAAAGAAAGACATGGACATCTTGGATGACATGCGGGTGAGTAAATTACCAGCAAAAGTTTATTTAAAAGTGAACTAATCCTTTAAGGCGGAGAAAAAAGAGGAGAGCCTTTAGTGTCATGTGATTGCAGTTCCACCTGAGTTGACGTCATTCGCCTCCGTCCCTTTTTCAATGACACATGACTCGCATTTAATATCCGGATTTATTACCATATGAGTGAGGCCTGAATCCGATCTGAGGATAACGGAATTCATGGCGTTTTTTCCTGCTTACACGTTCACATGTCATATCCGATCTGTGCCACATGAGAGGGGAAGACCGTAATTGGGTCACTTGAACCATGCAGTGTAAAATGGGGCCAAAGAGGACATTTGGGACATTAATAGAACGTTCCCATACGGTTCCCTGTTAGTCCGATGGGACGTTTCATTCTGGACTGTGCACCAACACATCTTCAGTGCTCAGTCTCTACACTGCATTCCCATAACATTTGCAGGACCAACCTAGAATGTTATTTTTTGGTCCCATTTAGGTCCTTCCATCACGTTTACTGAATGTGTTCAGAACATGTGTGTGTGAATCATCGTACACTGGGATGCTTTGCTAATGAGGGTCAGTAAAACACAGGATCTGCACAAAAGTTGCTTCTCAAAGATGGAACAATAACTGAACATATCCAGAAGATGTAAGTACCGCTCGATATATTTTGTGAATGAGCTGGTTAGGACGCTTCACAGTGGCTAAAGTTAGCATTGCCTGTATTCACAGAGATCAGAGCTATGTCATTAGTGTTATTTTTAAGAGGTAATAAAAGTGTGCTTCTGAATTGTACAGGTGAGCATAAGCCCTGGTCTCTGTGAATACAGTCAGTGCTAGCTTTAGCCACTGTGAAGCGTCCTAACTAGCACATTCACAAAGGACATTAGCAAACACACACATTATTAAGTGCAGTATTTACGTGTTCTGGATATGAAGTTGGATCAAGAAGAGCTGGATTTGATCTTTGAGAAGCAATTTTGTGCAAATCCTGGGTTTACTGACCCTCGTTAGCAAAGCATCCCAGTGTACACTGATTCACACAAACTTGTTCTGAACACATTCAGTAAACATGATGAAAGGACCTAAATAGGACCAAAAAATAGGTTATGGGGATGTAGTGTAGAGGGAACATCCTATAGTAATGGTCTCCTAAACGTCCGTCAAATAACGTCCCACAACCCTTTAAATAATGGTAAATGGACTTCATTCATATAGTGCTTTCAACAGACCCATGGCCTTCCATTTACATATTGCCTCACATTCACCCATTCATACACTTGGTCAGGTGGAACCGGGGATTGAACCACCAACCTTACGGTTTGTATCCAACCTACATGAACCACTGAGCCACTGCCGCCCCAAGAGTTAAATAACTCCACATCATGACTGTTACCAGCCGAAGTCCTCGACACCAGCCGGGACTCTGGGAACATAACATTTCTCACGGGGATGTGCCTAATAAAGTGAATGCGTATTTCCACTTATTTGCATCCAATCTGTGTTTGCGTAGGCCCCTGCTTCTTCCTGTCCTGTCCAGTTACAGTTGAGGAATTCCGCACGTGGTTTATTGATCTTTGGAATCACTCAATCATCCCATATCTGCAGGAAGGAGCCAAAGATGGCATTAAGGTGAGCCAAAGTAACTTGAGTTAAAGGATGAGTTCACTTCAAAATGAACATGTCGCCCCATCTCATCCAAGATGTTCATGTCTTTCTTTCTTCAGTGGAAAAGAAATTAAGTTTTTAACAGTCCAGGATTTTTCTGCACATGGGAACCAACGGCTGAAGGTCCAAATCTCTGCAGTTTCAGAGGGTCTGACCAATCCCAGACGAGGAATAGAGTCTGATCTAGACAAACCATCGCCACATTTACAACACACACACACATTTATATACTTTAACCTCAGGGGCCGGTTGCATAAACCGTTAAGACTAGTCTTACAAGTTAGACATAATTTTTTTTCTTTAAGACCGTTCATAACTTTTTTAAATCAGTTACATCAAAACATAGACTGGCCTAATTTGATATGAAAAGTAAGACTGAATGCCCCTTGCCTAACTGCTAGTGGCTCATACTAGATCTTAAGACACTGTCTTAACATAATGGCTTAGTTTATGCAACTGGCCCCAGATGCTCGGCTTCAGTGTTGTGATTCTTCATGGCGTATGATGTCATCACGTCGGAAAGGTCACATGACGCAGGTGGAAGTGCCGACTCAGTGTTAAAACGAACGTGCAAAGACTAAATCAAACGCCCTTTACACAAGTAAAGGGAAAACAACGATGACGGACGATTTTACAGTTGGGTCGGCACTTCCACCTGCGTCATGTGACCTTTCCGACGTAATGACATCATACGCCATGAAGAAGAACAACACTGAAGTCGAGCGTCTGAGGTTAAAGTGTATAAATGTGTGTGTGTGTTGTAAATGTGGCGATGGTTTGTCTAGATCAGACTCTATTCCTCGTCTGGGATTGGTCAGAGCCTCTGAAACTCTTCCTCTGAAACTGCAGAGATTTGGACCTTCAACCGTTGGTTTCCATTGAAGTCCATTACACTCTAAAAAAAAAAAAGGTTCTATATGGCACCAAAAATGGTTCTTGGCTCGTAATCATAGGAGAACCTTTTTTAGTGCTATATAGCACCTCTGAAGAACCGCTGAAGCACCAAAATTGGTGCAATATTGAAAAAAATTTTTTAGAGTGTATGTGCAGAAAAATCCTGGAATGTTTTCTTCAAAAAACGTAATTTCTTTTCCACTGAAGAAAGAAAGAAATGAACATCTTGGATGTGTGAATAATCAGGAAATGTTCATTCTGAAGTGAACTAATCCTTTAAAAAAGAACCGTTCTACATGTCACATAAAGGGTTAGTTCACCCAAAAATGTAAATTGTGTCATTAATGACTGAGCCTCATGTGGTTGGACACCCGTCAGACCTCCGTTCATCTTCAGACACAAATGAAGATATTTTAGTGTAAATCTGATGCTGAGAAAGGCCTCCATTGGCTCAATGCACTTTACACTCTCAAGACCCTTAAAAGACACTAAAGACTAAAGTTACAAAGTCCATCTCACTACAGCGGCTCTACAATAACTTTATGAAGCGACGACAATAGTTTTTGTGCGCAAAAAAAAATCTAAATAACACCTTTATCCAGCTTGTTCTTGTCTTCCGTGTGTGTCTCCACGACGCATGCATGAGAATATGACGCAGATCCGGCGTTCGGACACATGACCCAGAAGAGATTTGTTCACAAGCAGAGGAAGACGCGCGTATCTCAGCTGTTGAATTCTACACTGATCGTGCTTTAGGTCTCGGCGTAGTTCTCAAAATGGGGCTAAAGTGAGCATTTCATGGATTCCCGAACGCCGGATCTGCGTCATATTCTCACGCATGCGTCGTGGAGACACACACGGAAGACAAGAAGAGGTTGAATAAAGTCGTTATTTTGATTTATTTTTGCGCACAAAAACTATTGTCGTCGCTTCGTAAGATTATTGTAGAGTCACTGTGGTGAGATGGACTTTGTAACGACGTTTTTAGTGCCTTTTCTGGGTCTTGTGAGTGTAAATGTACTGAATGCCAATGGAGGCCTATCTGAAGCCTTTCTCAGCATCAGCTTTACACTAAAATATCTTCATTTGTGTCTGAAGATGAACGGAGGTCTGACGGGTGTCCAACTACATGAGGGTGAGGAATTAATGACAGAATTTACATTTTTGGGTGAACTAACCCTTTAAACAGTTTTTAAGAAGAGCGAGTGTGAGTGTGTGCAGGTTCACGGGCAGAAGTCGGTGTGGGAGGATCCGGTGGAGTGGGTCCGAGGATCTCTGCCCTGGCCCTCCGCTCAGCAAGACCAGGCCAAACTCTTCCACCTGCCCCCCCCAAGCACAGGCCCGGGCAGCCCCAGCCAGCCGGCGGACGACCGGCCACACAAGGAGACGCCGCCCAGCTCCGCGGAGTCCGACCCACTGGTCAGTGCAGGGCTGGTTTGGGAGTGTGTGGATTAGGGAAGCATAGAGACAGAGCGTATTTAGGCCACGCCCACACAGGGGGGGGGGGGGGGGGGGGGGGACAATCCAACGCTCTCCATTGACTTTGCATTGCGGGAGCTGCCTCATTGTCATTTCAGACTTATAACAAAAAACAGAACAATGTCTAAAAGCTGATATGTGACAAGGTGTACAGCAAACAACAGAAATACGTTTTTATAAGCTGACGACCCAAAAAAACGTGCGTTTAAGAAGATAAAAGTGGATACAGGCAATACGAAGTGAAGCTTCAGCAGGAAGAATGGGTCAATTTTGGGATCCTGACACTCAGTGTGCTTCAATATGTCTATGTGTCCAGTAAACATGTTGTCTCTGTTAAAGGGTTAGTTCACCCAAAAATGTAAATTGTGTCATTAATGACTGAGCCTCATGTGGTTGGACACCCGTCAGACCTCCGTTCATCTTCAGACACAAATGAAGATATTTTAGTGTAAATCTGATGCTCTGAAAGGCCTCCATTGGCTCAACTTTACACTCTCAAGACCCTTAAAAGACACTAAAGACTAAAGTTACAAAGTCCATCTCACTACAGCGGCTCTACAATAACTTTATGAAGACGAGAATAGTTTTTGTGCACAAAAAAACCCTAAATAACGACTTATATAGTGATGACGATTTCAAAACACGGCATCATGAAGCTTTGAAGCGTTATGAATCAGTGAGTCGACTCAGCAGTTTGAATCGCCACATTTCAGCAGTTTGACACGCGATCCGAATCATGAGTCGACTCACTGATTCATAACGCTTCTAAGCTTCATGAGGCCGTGTTTTGAAATCGTCATCACTATATAAGTCGTTATTTAGGGTTTTTTTGCGCACAGAAACTATTCTCGTCTTCATAAAGTTATTGTAGAGCCGCTGTAGTGAGATGGACTTTGTAACTTTAGTCTTTAGTGTCTTTTAAGGGTCTTGAGAGTGTAAAGTTGAGCCAATGGAGGCCTTTCAGAGCATCAGATTTACACTAAAATATCTTCATTTGTGTCTGAAGATGAACGGAGGTCTGACGGGTGTCCAACCACATGAGGCTCAGTCATTAATGACACAATTTACATTTTTGGGTGAACTAACCCTTTAAGTCAAATATCCAAATGTCTGTTTTATATATTATATTTCCTGTCTCTGATTATGTTCCCCTGTAGTGTGTGTAGTTCTCAGTGTAATATGACCCGTCGCGCTCTGTCTAATGGCCTGAATCCACTTTTTTGTACTTAAACGCTCGTTTTTTGGGTCAACAGCTTATAAAAACGTCTGGGTTTTTGCTTCTGGGTTTTGTTTCGCTTGTTTGCTGTACACCTTGTCACATATCAGCTTTTATACATTGTTCAGTTTTTTGTTATAAGTGTAAATGACAAAAAGGCCGCTTCACACACTGCAAAGTCAATGGAGACGGTTTGATTGTTTCCCCCCCGGTGGGCGTGGCCTTCAGATTATGACACGTGTCGCTCAGTCTCTATATGAATTAAAACAATTATAACAAGGGATGCACGATATATCGGCCACCATATCAATATCAGCCAATATATGTTAAAGGAAGACTCCACCGGTTTTAGAAATAGGGCTTATTCAACTTCTTTCCTACATTTAGAAATGTGGGCAAAAGCATTTTTGTCTCAGTGCATGCATTGTTTTAGTTTGGCAGGGTCGCCGCTAGCTTAGCTTAGCATAATAAATGCAATCCTATGTTGCCAGCTAGCATGTCCCAAGTAAAAGTGATCCAAAAAAACCCACCTAATTACTTCTTGTTGCCTGTGTATTCACAGCGAGTACAAATAGCGATGCAGATTAAGACTAGGTGAAGTTGTGGGATTTCATGTGTTGTGTGATATCTCTGAGCTCAAGTAGCAGCGCTTCGCCTGTGCTTCCCCATAATATAGTCCCAAATCAATATCTGCCTAGAAATCACCTAGTCTTAATCCGCATCGCTATTTGTACTCGTTGTGAATACACAGGCCACAAGAAGTAATTAGGTGTTTTTTGTTTGTTTTTTTTATCACTTTTACTCGGGACATGCTAGCTGGCAACATAGGATTCCATTCATTATGCTAAGCTAAGCTAGCGGCGACCCTGCCAAACTAAAACAATGCATGCACTGAAACAAAAATGCTTTTGCTCACATTTCTAAATGTAGGAGAGATGTTCAATAAGCCCTATTTCTAAAACCAGTGGAGTGTTCCTTTCATTTTTAATGTTATCGCTATCGGTCCTGATAAAGCTGATAAATAATGTATTATTTCCTTCAGCTGAGACATGATCATGATGGGTTTGAAACACTGGAAATATGATTGAAATCATTCATAAAGATAAACACAGTTCAGAGCAACATGTCTGTCATATCGGCTGCATATGAGAACATTTATTATTGTGTGTTTGGGACATGGATTTAATGCTGAGGCTTTTGTTTTTGTAATCAGGATCTCAAATATTATATCAAAATTTGGATTTGGATTTAGATTTATCGGCCGATATATCGGTTATCGGCTTTTAAATATAAAGAATTATCGGATATCGGCCAAAATGTTCATATCGGTGCATCCCTAATAATAATGATGATAAATCATTTATACCGTATTGTTCCGAATATAAGAGTTTTCATACTGATTTGTCTTATATTCATGGTCTAGACTTTTACATGTCGATGATACACCCGCAACAATAGGTGGCGCCAAATACGCGTAAAACAAGTGTGTAAAGAAATACAGTGGGTCCAATCCATAGACAGTAAAAGAAATGGGCACAGCGAAAATAATAACAATAATTAGTTACATTTATACAGCGCTTTTCTGGGTACTCACAGCGCTTCACATATAGAAGCGGGGAATCTCCTCAACCATCATCAGTGTGCAGCACCACCTGATACACCACACACACACACACACACACACACACACTGATTATTACACACACAGGGACGTGCAGCACACACACACACACACACACTCTGATTATTACACACACAGGAACATGCAGCACACACACATACTCACACACACACTCTGATTATTAAACACACACTGATTATTACACAAACGGACGCGTAGCAGCACACACACACACACACACACATATTCTGATTTACATTTACATTTACATTTATGCATTTAGCAGACGCTTTTATCCAAAGCGACTTACAACTTGGGGGAACAATAAGCGATTGGTCGTGAAGAGTCGAGTGAGCGCAACAAGTGCCTGAAATATTTGGTCCGTGTACATTTCTCAGTGTAGCACAGGTTAGAGTAGGGAGGGAAAGAGGAGGAAAAGAGGAAAGGAAAGTTTTTTTTTTTTTTTTTTTTTTTTTTTTAGGAGGTTAAGTGCTCACGGAAGAGATGAGTTTTTAGTTGACTTTTGAATGTTGTCAATGAATCCGCATTTCGGATGGCGGTGGGCAGATCGTTCCACCAGCTGGGAACGTTGAAAATGTTCTGGAGAGGGATTTTTTGCCTCTCTGTGATGGTACCACAAGCCTTCGCTCCTTAGCTGAACGAAGGCTTCTGGTGGGGGTGTGGCGACGTAGAATCGAGTCAAAGTATGCAGGAGCTGAGTGCGTGGTGGCTCTGTAGGCAAGCGTCAGCGACTTAAACTTGATGCGAGCAGCGAGTGGTAGCCAGTGCAGTGAGATGAAGAGTGGTGTGACGTGGGTCCTTTTGGGCTCGTTGAAGACCAGACGTGCCGCTGCATTCTGGATCATTCGAAGTGTTTGGATCGCACAAGAGGGGAGTCCAGCCAGAAGCGCATTGCAGTAGTCAAGTCTAGAAATAACCAGGGCCTGGACAAGAAGCTGTGTTGCGTGTTCTGTTAGGAACGGTCTGATCTTCCTGATGTTGTAGAGCGCAAACCTGCAAGAGCGAGCTGTCTTAGCAATGTGATCTCTGAAGGACAACTGGTCATCAAATGTAACTCCAAGATTTCTGACTGATTTTGAAGGGGAGATCAGGGATGCACCTAGCTGGATGGTGAAGTCATGTTGCATAGTGGGACTGGCGGGACAGATGAGGAACTCAGTCTTTGCCAGGTTGAGCTGTTGGTGATTTTTACTCATCCATGCAGAGATGTCAGCCAGACAGCTGGAGATTCGTGCTGCTACTGTGGGGTCGTCTGGTTGGAATGAAAGGTAGAGCTGAGTGTCATCAGCATAGCAGTGATATGAGAAGCCATGTGCCTGTATGATGGGACCTAATGAAGTAGTGTAAATGGAGAAAAGGAGAGGTCCAAGCACTGAGCCCTGAGGAACCCCCGTGGTCAGTTGATGCGCTCGGGATTCCTCTCCTCTCCAGGCAACCTTGAAGGACCTACCTGTGAGATAAGATTCAAACCAATGGAGCGGAGTCCCTGTGATGCCCAGTGATGAGAGGGTGGACAGAAGGATTTGATGATTTACCGTGTCAAAGGCAGCAGATAGATCAAGGAGGACAAGGACTGATGATTTGGACTCAGCTTTTGCTATCCGCAGGGCTTCGGTGACCGACAGTAATGCGGTCTCTGTGGAGTGGCCCCTTTTGAAACCGGATTGGTTCGAGTCCAGCTGGTTATTCTGTGAGAGGAAGGATGAAACCTGGTTGAAAACAACTCGTTCAAGAGTTTTTGCTATGAGTGGCAGGAGAGAGACAGGTCTGTAGTTATCTATGAGTGATGCGTTTAAAGTGGGTTTCTTAAGCAGTGGAGTTACCCGAGCCTGCTTGAAAGTGGTAGGGAAAGTGCCAGTGCAGAGAGATGTGTTGATGATGTGTGTGAGTGCAGGAAGGAGAGTAGGAGAGATGGCTTGAAGGAGGTGTGAGGGAATGGGATCGAGAGGACAGGTGGTAGGATGGCTGGAGAGGAGAAGTTTAGATACTTCGGCCTCAGTGAGTGTGGAAAATGAGGAGAGAGTATGTTCGGTCGTGGAAGTGGCTGATCTAGAATCCACAGTGTGTGGGGGTGAGAACTGATTGCTGATAGTTGTTGTTTTGTTTGTGAAGAATTGTGCAAAGTCGTCTGGAGATAGGGAGGTGGTGGGAGGTGGTGGAGGAGGACAGAGCAGAGAGTTGAATGTTCTGAATAATGTGCGTGAGTTTGTGGTGCTGCTGATTTTGTTTTGGAAATAAGAATATTTAGCTGCGTGAACTTCATTCGAGAAGGATGAGAGCAAGGACTGATACTTAGCTAGATCAGATGGGTGATTTGATTTATGCCATTTCCTCTCTGCTGCCCTGAGTGTTGTCCGATGTTCACGAATAACATCAGATAACCAAGGGTTAGAGGGAGTAGCTCGTGCTGGCCTAAAAGAAAAAGGGCAGATATTGTCTAGACATGAAGTTAAAGTGGAGCATAGAGTGTCAGTTGCAGTGTTAACATCCATAGAAGAGAGTTGTGTGGATGAGGGAAGGGAGGATGAGCAGAGGAAAGATGAGAAGGAGAGAGTGAGCGCAGGTTTCGTCTGAAAGTAACTGGTGGAGGAGCTGGTGGTGTGTGAGTAGTAAGTTGGAGATTAAATGTGATGAAAAAGTGATCTGAGATGTGTAGAGGTTTGACCAAGATATTGTCTGTAGAGCTGTTGCGTGTGTAAATGAGGTCCAGCTGGTTACCAGATTTGTGGGTATGTGACGTGATGAGGCGTTTGAGGTCGAATGAAGCTAGGAGGGAGTGGAAATCTGAAGCATAAGATTTGTCCAGGTGAATGTTGAAGTCGCCGAGTACTATGAGTGGGCAGCCATCCTCTGGAAATGAGGACAGCAGAACATCTAGCTCATCAACAAAGGTGGTCAGTGGACCTGGGGGGCGGTAAATGACTACAATATGTATTTTAGTGGGAGTTGAAAGCGTTATAGCATGATATTCAAATGTGTTGTTTTTGCAAAGAGCTGTGTGAGATGAGTATTTCCAATTGTTAGAAATGAGAAGACCCGTGCCCCCATCCCCTCCCAGTCTTGCGAGGGGTGTGGGAGAAAGAGAAGTTATTAGAGAGAGCAGCAGGTGTTGCTGAGTCTTCTGGACGGATCCAGGTCTCAGTCAAGGCCAGGATTTTGAGGGTGGATTGAGTGGCAAAGGCAGGAATGAAGTCAGCTTTATTGACAGCTGACTGACAATTCCATAGCCCCACAGAAAAAGAAAGAGACGGAGAGGCATTAGAGGAGGAGGGAACAGGAAGTAGATTAGCAGTGTTACGGTGACGTCTACGTCTACGTGTAATAGTGGGTCGTGGTTGCGAGATAACGGGGATGGAGTGGACGCACATGGTTAGAAAGGGGAAGGAAAGAAAGATGAAGGGAGAAGAAGGAGATAACTCGGTGCCTTATCGGAGTCCCTGCCTCGGAGGAGTCGCGCAGAGGAAGAGTCGAATACAGATGTCTTTACCCGCGTCGGTCTTCACACGCGGAGGCTGAAACGCGAGCTGAACGCTTCCGCGCCAGCTATGGAACGTTCGTTAAATAGAACCTAATCGTTGCTGAGTGAGATCAGCTGCCTCTGATAATTGCAGTTCAACGCGCAGATGATAGGCCGTGAATGTCTTTAAATCAAAACCAATTTATGCCCGGATCTAGGCAACTTAAGTGCAAAGCTGTCTCGGTAATAACAACGTCAGATTATCTTATTCAAATGCAATATTGCAATTGGCTATGGCAGTAATACAAGGCTAAAAATCACACACAACGAAATAAAATATTAGTAGGACAATCAAACTACTAGAGTCGTGCAACAGGACTAAAGAATATGTTCAAAACTTACATGCGCGCTCCGCCGACCTGCTTCAAAAGCCGTTCGCTTTCCCGAATGGCAACACACCTGACTACTGTATATATACACTGATTATTACATACACACACACATTCTGATTATTACACACACACACTTACACACTCTTATTACTATGCACACAGGGACGCGCAGCGGCACACACACACACACACACACACACACACACACACACACACACACACATTCTGATTATTACACACACAGGCATGTGCAGTAGCACACACACACACACACACACACACACACACACACACACACTGATTATTACACATACAGGCATGTGCAGTAGTACACACACACACACACACACTGATTATTACACACACAGGCATGTGCAGTAGCACACACACACACACACACACACACACACACACACACTGATTATTACACACACAGGCATGTGCAGTAGCACACACACACACACACACACACACACTGATTATTACACACACAGGCATGTGCAGTAGCACACACACACACACACACACACTGATTATTACACACACAGGCATGTGCAGTAGCACACACACACACACACACACACACACACACACTGATTATTACACACACAGGCATGTGCAGTAGCACACACACACACACACACACACACACACTGATTATTACACACACAGGCATGTGCAGTAGCACACACACACACACACACACTGATTATTACACACACAGGCATGTGCAGTAGCACACACACACACACACACACACACACACACACACTGATTATTACACACACAGGCATGTGCAGTAGCACACACACACACACACACACACACACACTGATTATTACACACACAGGCATGTGCAGTAGCACACACACACACACACACACACACTGATTATTACACACACAGGCATGTGCAGTAGCACACACACACACACACACACACACACACACACTGATTATTACACACACAGGCATGTGCAGTAGCACGCACACACACACACACACACACACTGATTATTACACACACAGGCATGTGCAGTAGCACACACACACACACACACACACACTGATTATTACACACACAGGCATGTGCAGTAGCACACACACACACACACACACACACATGTTTGTTTTTGTGAAATGTGAGGACATTCCATAGGCGTAATGGTTTTTATTCCGTACAAACCGTATTTTCTATCCACCTACACTGCCCCTAAACCTACCCATCACACACACACACACACACACACACACACACACACACACACACACACACACACACACACACACACACACACACTGCCCCTAAACCTAGCCCTCACAGGAGACTGTGCAGTTCACTTTCTGTGGAAAAAAAACTTGTTCTGTGTGATTTATAAGCATTTTGAAAAGTGAGGACATGGGGAACGTCCTCATATTTCACCCTCTTTTTGTAATACCTGTGTCATTATACACATTTGTGTCCTGATATTTCACAAAAACATGCCCACACACACACACACACTGATTATTACACACACACACACACACACACACACTGATTATTACACACACAGGCATGTGCAGTAGCACACACACACACACACACACACTGATTATTACACATACAGGCATGTGCATCAGCACACACACACACACTGATTATTACACACACAGGCATGTGCAGTAGCACACACACACACACACACACACACACACTTTGATTATTAGACACACAGGGACGTGCAGCAGCACACACATACATACACACACACTCTGATTATCACACACACACACACACACACACACACACATTCTGATTATTACACACTCACACACTCTGATTATTACACACACAGGGACGTGCAGCACACACACACACACACACTCTGATTGTTACACACACACACACACACTCTGGAGAAGCGTTCAGTCTCTCCTCATGTCAGTAGTGAATCCTCTCATGGCTTTTAAAGGGAAAGGGAGATGAGGCTCTGATTGGTTTATTGCTCGTTACGCCCCAAACACAGCCATGACTCATGAAGAGACGAGGGACGGCCCTTCAGATCATGAGCCGACCGTTTGTCCCGTCGTCAAACAGCAGAAGTGAATTACCTTTTATTTTTCAAAAGGTACATCTTAAAAAATATTCGGAACAATGCGACATTATGTAAATAATAATAAGAAGGGTCCATTTTGATTTCATTGTGACTTGAAATGGTTTCAGTGCATGAGAAATAGTGTGTTCCTGCAATCTTCGCTCTTTTCCCAGATGGCCATGCTCCTGAAACTACAAGAGGCTGCCAATTACATCGAGTCGCCGGAAAGAGAAACAGATCCCAAACTCCCTCCTCTCTGAACATCTGCTCCATCTCTCCTGCAGAGGACACTGT
Organism: Gobio gobio; assembly: GCF_949357685.1. Classification (NCBI taxonomy): domain Eukaryota; kingdom Metazoa; phylum Chordata; class Actinopteri; order Cypriniformes; family Gobionidae; genus Gobio; species Gobio gobio. The sequence continues at coordinate 2,267,020 of NC_137110.1, read as the reverse complement.
TCATGCCACAGCTATTAGATTATTCATCCCAGCTCCTCTTTCAACCAAATGCCCCTTGCAAAAAAGTACCATAACAGGTAATACCATGCTACTTTCTGGGTAGTCCACATGCTAAATGCATTTTACAGTGATTATGCATGCAGATTTAATGAGCTCATGGAATATTTGTATGGATTTGTCCCTCCTCAGGACCGTTTAAAGGGGGATTCAAATCAAAACCACACTAAAGCTACACTTTCCCCTAAAAACTATCCGTATGCTAAATATCATGGTATTATCATGTGTTTTATGCTTTTACCGTTGTACTTTTATGCAAGGGCTCGCAGAAACATGTCATGAGTAACTCTTTCTCCTCAAAGAAAAGGAATTTAAGCACTTTTGTCTGTTTACGGGCGTTAATGTACATATGGATGTGATTTCTCTTTACTGTTCCACTGCTGCCCATCAAGAACACTCAAGATACAGGTGCTAAAATCTGCTTTATTCAATTAATTATTCAATTCATTTCATCTCTAAAGCAGCT
>NC_137110.1:2246497-2263997 GCF_949357685.1 Gobio gobio | reverse complement strand
ATTTGAATGAGAAATGCTGCGTCCGGTTTTAAAGGCCCTGCTAGGGGGCAGCATTCTCAAAAACACTCCATCACTATTTCTGTGCTCTTTGATTTACTGTGGCTCTGACACTGATCTCAGCTCAGGGGTTTGGTTATCTCAGGCCTCTAGTTAGATTCACTACAGCTGGTTTCTCAGTTAACTGCTCTCTTTGTAGCAAATGGTGCACATGTAGAAAACCAAATACTCAGTGCTTTATTCAGTACAAGCCTTTCATTTGGAGCACGAGAGACGCCGTCCCCAGCGCAGTGCGATAGTCCCGCGAGATTCTTGTGATTTTTTGGTGCTATCTGATCTCATAGGAAAACCTTTCCGACATTAAAGTTCAGCAAAAACCGCACTTGACATCCGATAGCCTTAGTCTCGTGGCGTTTAAGGGCATCTCTAGGTACAACCAAGTGTTTTTTTTAGTGGTTATGTTTCCTTAGATCCTCCATAATGAAATCAAGTCCATGTTTTAAACTACGGTAGTCAAAAGAAGAAACATATCAAACCGTACAGAACGCAGTGGATCAGTAATCCCATCTCTACCTGACACTATACATGCATGTAGGCAAGATCTGGGTTATGGAAGTTATTCAATATAACTCAAATCATTTCATTCCTTCCCGGAGAGCAACATAGTGTGGATTCAACTCATCTGATATATTATCATTACTGTAAATATGATTTCCGAGAGGGCACTGCAAAACATGCTTTTCTTACTTAGTATTTTTGTCTTGTTTCCAGTCTAAATATCTAAAAATTCTTGCATTAAGAAGCATTTAAAAGTTATTGTCTTGTTTTGGGAACAACACCTCTTGTTTAAAGGTGCAGTATGTAACTTACAAGTCTGAGTCTGATCCCGAATGAACCAATAACAGCTTCTCCAGCCTGTGAGCGCGTGCTGAGGTGTGTAATCAATAGATATCAAACCATCTGTAGCAATGCATTACTATCATATATAAACACATGTTTTACTCACATCAGTGTGTTGCAGCGTTCCTGACGGATCCAGAAGCACAGCGTTGTGTTTTAATCTCAATATGTCTGCATATCCAGTCTCAACTGGCTTGTTTACAAACGAATCCGCGGTTAAGTTAAGCGAACAAATGTAATGTCTTACGCACGTGAGCTGGAACCGCATGTTTATCGCTCGGTAGCTCGAGCCGTTTGGCTCCACGAGTCGGTGGGCGGGGCTTGAGGCGGGGCTTCTGCATTCTATGACATCATTGGTCGACATATTCTGAGATCTCTCGTTTTCTGGGCCTGGTGTCAATAAAAGCTTTTCTTTGACTAACAAGGACGTTCTCAGCTCTGAAACTTACAGGATATTCTTATATCACGATTAACTTTTATATATCAAAGGCTCAAGGGAAAGTTGATTTCTCAATTCATCACCCCTTTAAAGAAATGCACTTATGTATGAAATAATTGGCCAACATCACAATATTGTTAACCAAAAATTCCCCATCATATTTGAAAGAAAAAGACACAATATTTTATAGTTTTAAAATCAAAGTTAGGTATTACATATTCCAATCTTAACCAAACATAAAGATCATCCCAGATTTTCAGAATTTGCACAAATTAAATAAATGTTCCAACAACTCTATATGTCTGTTTCACAAAAGGTGCAATCCAGATTAAATCTGTGTTTTAGGAACTAATATTATTAATAATTCTAACCTGAGCCTCTTTTACCTTTGGTAGAAGTGGGAAAGTGAGGAATCTCGTTCTAGTTTGAATCACTTTATCTTTGGAAAAATCAAAAACCAGTTTTTCTAACTTTAGAAGGGAAAGTCTCTGTACACTCTAAAAATTGCTGGGTTAAAAATAACCCAAGTTGGGTTGAAAATGGACTAACCCAGCAATTGGGTTGTTTTAGCACAGTGAATGGGTTAAATGTTTGCTTGAAATAACCTGATCGCTGGGTTAAAACAACCCAATTGCTGGTTTGTCCATTTTCAACCCAACTTGGGTTGTTTTTAACCCAGCATTGTGAGTGTATTTACAATTCAGACCATAGATGACCTTTAACCAGCTGAACCAAACCACTGCACTCTAAAAAATGCTGGGTTAAAAACAAGCCAAGTTGGGGTTGTTTTAACCCAGTGAATGGGTTAAATGTTTGCTTAAAACAACCCAATTGCTAAGTTAAAACAACCCAATCGTGGGTTAAAACAACCCAATTGCCGGGTTTGTCCATTTTCAACCCAACTTGGGTGGTTTTTAACCCAGCATTTTTTAGAGTGTGGGCACAGCTTTTAACAAAGACAGATATAATTGTATTTTTCACAAAAACATTTCCTTCCCCATCCATAATGTGTACTACACTGTAAAAATTGCTGGGTTAAAAACAACCCAAGTTGGGTTGAAAATGGACTAACCCAGTAATTGAGTTGTTTTAACCCAGCGGTTGGGTTAAATGTTTGCTTAAAACAATCCAATTGCTGGGTTAGTCCATTTTCAACCCAACTTGGGTTATTTTTAACCCAGAATTTTTAGAGTGTATGGACCAGACCTCCCTCACACGTCCCAGTTCCTCGGGTAAAATCGCAATTTCCTCATGATTTACAAATATTTGGAAACATTTGTGATATTGTAAGTACTCAACTGGACAAAATATATAACACTGGCCTAGTGGATATTTTACTGCAAAAATCTTACATATTGCACCTTTAAGATGAGCAAAATATGCCAATGGGGTTTTCTGTTTGAATTAAGATTATTTTGCTTATTTTAAGACAAAACTCACTTAATTGAGTTATTTTCCCCCAAAACAAGACACTTATTCTACTCGTCTAGTAAATCTGTCATGTTTTAAGACGTTTGGAATAGAAACAAGACAAAACACTAAGTAAGAAAAGCATTTTTGCAGGTTTGCAGAGTTTATTAGCCGAATACAGAGACTGGTAAAGCTCAAGATGGCGAATGATGGCGTTCTTCAGTTGCGCTGCTGCTTCAAGTCTAATATGCCACATTTATATTTACATTCCAGACAGTGTGCCAATGGCTTTTTTTGCGTATCTGCTGGAGATCGTACAGTAAGTTGTATATTATATTTCATAGGTTCAACGTTGTTGGCGCGTTATCGCTGATATTGAATCATCGAGGGGAGAAATCATTAACACGAGCAGGTAGAGACTAATTTATTAGTGCGACTAAAGCCGCTGTACACCGTCTGCATCATGTTCTGGTTATTGTGCCTGTAACCGTGTGATCGCTGTGCTGTGTTGTGCAAAGTCCCATTTAACACGACCATTCAGCAACTTTTTACTGTCTGCTTTGTGTCCTGGGAACGGGTGGCCACTTTAAACTGGATTTTGGTTATGTCCGTCTGTTGCTGTTTTTCACCTGTTTATGTGGACTATATGATTGCAATAATCTGTCATGTGCGCGTCAGGAACTCGTCTCATCCCTGGCTTTGGGTGATTGTATGCCTTGATGGTGCTGTCTTGAGGTCAGGGTCAAGTTTGGGCATCTCAGACCAATGGAAATGAAGATATTACAGATGCAAAGTGGTCAGAAGTTGCTGAATAGTCCTTCATGCAATGCTTGATATCGATAAAAAAAATCCAATACTGTTGCATAAAAAGGTAATATGACGGTAGAAGATGTAAGTTACAATGTGCAATGGGTTTCTAAATGTCGTAAACGCATGTGTGAAGCAGAATTACGGATGTTCTACCTAATTTGGGGTCGTATAAAAGGAATGATGTTACGTTTCTTTCTTTGTAAGTTCCCCCCAATGATTGTTTGTACAACTTGAGTTCCCTTTTGTACAGGACATTATAAATGTAAACATTGTACATAGCGTGGCCCTGCATTTGCAACAACAATCATTTAAGAGAGAAAAAAAAACAACGCCATTAGCAAATGTGGTTTGTAGGGAAGAGTGCGCAAGAGCTGATCGTAATGACCACCAAGACATTGTCCATCTGTCCAAATAAAAACCACAACGTTCGTTAACTGTGTTCTTTGTCGTGTCTTTTGTCTTCACGTGCACGGAGCACGTTTCTAATGTGTACACGTGCCAAACGAGTATGACATAGTGGGGTAAGATGAGCCATTTTTTACTTACTGTATGTGGTCCTCGAGATAAGAGAAAGACTGCAATAAAAGTATCTAAAGTAATTTCAGGACGTTAAGGAATACGTCTCTGACAAAGGGTTCTAAAAATATGGCTTCTTATAAAAAAAAGTGTTCGTGTGGCTCAATTTACCCCAGGTTAGGGGTAAGTTGAGCCGAGTCAGAGGGTAAGTTGCACCGTCTGGGTGTAAACGGACCATCTGGCTGAATCTGAATCAAACCCGTGTGAGATTGTAGAGATAATTTACCTCTTTTAAAAACTTTAATAATAATCAAATTTAATTTTACAAATAGTCATAATTCTGTTCTTAAAGCTGACTTAACATAAAACCTACCAAATTAAGCTGAAATTTCAATATCTGGTTCTTATCAGAGCAGGATTTGCTGTGCTTGTACATCAACTGCAGAGCCTTATGGTGGGGTAAGTTAAAACACTGGCTCAATTTACCCCACATCATGTGGCTCACTTTGCCCCATAGCTGCCATTTTGGATTAAACTAGCTATCTTAACAATTCCAACCTGCAATGAACAAATGTAATTTCCACCACATCTCAATATACAGCTGTTATTTAAAAATAGAATAAATGCCACTCCAGTTTTGACCAGTTTGTCCACAATGTACAATAATTATACATTTGTCAATGAAATAAATACTGATCTATACACTGGTCATACTCTAAAAGTTAATATTGGTTTGGGTTATTAGAAAATAAATAACTTGATTTTTTATATTAAGTAGAGCATGATCTCATAAATTGTGGATATATTTTTAATGTGCGATGAGAACTTATTGGCCCGGTTTCACAGACAGGGCTTAGACTAAGCCAGGATTAGGCCTTAGTTCAATTAGGACATTTAAGTAACTTTTATAAACGTGCCCAAGAAAAAAACATTACTGGTGTGCATCTTGAGACAAAACAATGCCACTGACATATTTTAAGATTTGTCAGTGCAAGATTCTTTCAGTTAAAATAGCTCAAACATGCATTTTAGTCTAGGATTAGCTTAAGCATTGTCTGTGAAACCGGGGGATTAAGTATTTTTTTTAAATGTGTGTGGTGATGGAAATGACGGTGTTGTGGAAATGACAATTCATTAACGTGAATGTAGAGAAACAATAGAGATAAATATAAAAAGTATTGTAATATATTATAATCAGTGTCTTTCAAAAGTAATGCATTACAATATTGTGTTACTCCCTTAAAAAGTAACTAATTGAGTTACTAAGTTACTTTTTAAGAAAAGTAATGCATTACGTTACTTTTGCGTTACTTTTTCTCACCTGGGCTGGGCTTGTTTTTGTTTAGTTTTTTTAATAACAAAAAAGTTCTATTTTTGTGCAAATGTAAAGACCTCTTCATACCAAAATTGAAATAATACGCCTCAGGCGGAGGTAAAAATGCGAATTGAGAAAAAAGTTTTACCAGTAAAAATCGAGTCGTTTTTGCTCATGGTTTAACTGAACTACAATAACATGTTTACACACACGCTTCTGCACTTACTCTCGATTTTTCTCAGCATGAGGACAGGAGAGCTGTCAGTCAAATAAATGTGAAAAAGTCACTTGCATTACTTTTTTGAAAAAGTAACTCAGATATTGTGTTGTAAATTTGAAAAGTAATCCGTTGTTTTACTAGTTACTTGAAAAAGTAATCTGATTACGTAACTCAAGTTACTTGTAATGCGTTACCCCCAACACTGATTATAATATAAAAATTATTACACAAATCTACTCTGGCAATAAATTGTACTTTATAATCATAAATTTAATTTCCACCACACTGTGCGACAAGGAGACAACAGTGATTTTGACACCTATAAGGAGGTTGAAAAGTATAAAATAAAAATCTAATAAAAAGGTAGTAAAACTTTTTACGGTGGTTTTATTGTTAGCTTGACAAAGACAAAGATTGAGGAATTTGTCCAAAATGATATGCATTTTTAAAAACCTGACCAAAGAACATAAAAGTGCCCATAGTCTAAGAATCACCCATTAATAGGCCTGTCGCAATAATCAATATATCGCACAATATATATGACCTCTGAATATATCGGCCGTTATGTTTACATGATAATGAATGTCTCCAACATTTTACTGGATTGTGCGTCATCTTGTATGTTTTCCGTGACGCAGTTCCTTCACACACAGAGCGGTTATCCACAGGTGAGAAAGCCGCCATTTTAGGTGTTAAGGAACTCTTAATGCTTCACCAAGACATTTTGGACAATTTCATGCTCCTCATCTTTGTGGGCCCAGTTTGGGGACGGCCAAATACACTCGATTTCAAAGCCGCAATCCCCTGATCCGCTGCAGATATAAATGCCAACGCAGAATGACGAGTGTTAAAGCCGCTTCACAAGGGAACATGTTGATTTACTATTTTTGCAATTTTTATTTTTTTATTTAGGATAATATATTTTTTACCCTTAATTTCCATGACCTAAAGAATTAAAAGGTTGTGATTTGAAAGTGTGTAGGTCTACTTGCATTATTATGCTGTTATATAAGGATTATATATTCAGTGGCATAAAATTTACATTTACATTTAATAGTCTTAAAATGACAATAATATCGTTTATCGCAATTATTTCTGGGACGATATTTCGCGAAACAAAAAGTAGTTATCGTGACAGGCCTACCCATTAATAAATGCTGGCTAATGTTGTTAAATGGCATGCAATTAATTTGACGGCAGTGTTAATTTCGTTGACGAATCATTTTCGTCAACAACCTTTTTCCACTGACGAAAACGAGACGATCACTAAATAAAAACTAGTGTTGGATGACAAAAACTATGACAACGACTTACTATCATTTTTGTCAACAAATAAAAAAGAGATGAAAATGTTAGGGAGGGACGATTAGGGAAGAGATTATGTAATGCTTAAAGCTACACTGAGTAACTTTTTTAGTTTATTCTTAGCTAAAAACACTTAGTTCTTTCAAAAATATATGTGCTCATTAATGTATTACTTCTTTCAAGTAATAAAGTATTCTCGTAAGTTTATAATATGCCATTGTAAACACATACGGGTGAGGGTTCGAATGCGGGTCGCCATGTTGACCCTCCATCTTGAAAGTACATTAGCCAAAGAGGGACATTCCCGTAAATTCAAGCTTCGCCTTTGGCGTTTTAACACTCGATGGCACCGTGTCCAATGTGGACGAGGTCGAACTGGAAGCCATGTTAATCTTGGACTAAATCGGCCACCGTAGGAGTTAAAACAAAATCGGAATTGAGAGGAACAGAAACTAATATTCCCTGGATGGTCATATACCTTTACAACACTAGATGGGGGAAAATATCACACAGTGTAGCTTCAAATGCTTAATGTATTACAATTTAACAAAACTCATTAGATTTTAGGAGACTAAAACTACACTAAAACTAAAAACAATCCAAGCAACTAAAACTAAATCACGGAGAAAATGCTGTATTACTGTACTATTTTTCTGTCTATAAATGTCTTCAAACAGTGGTTCCCTTGTTTAATAAATCATATATTAAAGCGTCTTTGGTGTTTCCATGGGGGTTTGATGTCACACGACGCACACACACACGGTTAAAAACACTGATTTCCCTGGATTTAAACATCTTGGACACATTTGGGATAATGCACACAAGTCAACACAATATATAACACTGATCTAGTGGCTTTTGGATATTTTAATACTTACATATTGCGCCTTTAACATGTAAATGCTTGTTGTCTTCGCTATGTAATTAGTGTAATTAAATCAGTCCTACTTTCCAAGACGCCCCTTTCATCAGCAGAGACTCTGTGACTGTATATATACCGCTGAAGTGCGTTCACTCCCTCACTAGTCACTTGAAACTCTCGAGGGGAGGAGTTGCCCTAGGCTATAAATCCGGGGCGACCCATCTTCAGACTGAGCCAAAGGACTTAGTAAGTCAGAGGGATCCCTGAAGCGGACAAGCATGCCGGCAAAACCAGCCCCGATAAAGAAGTCGGCCAAGGCCGCCAAGAAGGAGGAACCCGCACCGGCACCCGCGCCTGAACCAGCGCCAGAGCCCGCAGCACCTGAGCCCGCCCCTGCCGAGCCAGCCCCCGCTGAAGCCGCACCCGCGGAACCGGCACCCGCTGAGGCCGCACCCGCCGAACCAGCCCCGGCTGAAGGAGCTCCGGCTGAAGGAGCCCCGGTGGAGGCCCCACCCGCTGATGCCCCACCCGCTGATGCCCCACCCGCTGATGCCCCACCAGCGGAGCCCGCACCTCCTCCTGCAGGTACTGAGTGCGCATGTGGACCAGGGTTCGTGAAATCAAAATGCACAAAGTGCAATATTTCACTCCAAAATTTTAAGATTAAAAAAAAAAAAACGACATGAATGAAACAAATAATGCCATGAAGTGCAATTTAAGTAATAAGTGGTCCAATTTAGTATTAGAGGGAATGGGATATTTTCACATCTAGGCTATTTTTAGTAATATAAATTTCCATCTTGATGAAATATGACAGCAATATTAACACACATATACATATCATGCAACAATGAACTCCTATAATGTGTGAGAACTCATGCTGGAGCCAAGAACTCTCGGAAGCTACTGGGAAAACGCCTGACTGCAGCTGATGGTTAAAAAAACCCCGGAGCGTTTCCACCTGTTAACCTCGGACACTAAACTGACCACACCAGCTGCTCGCCCTCCACGCCTGTCCTGCTAGAACACCTTCATATCTCAACACACTTTTAAAAAATCCCTTAGTTTATCACATCTGTTATTTGACACACACACTTTTATCAAGGCAGTCAAAAAAAAGGAATGCGATATTTTACACAAGCCCATCTGCTCATAATCTGCATTTACATGATAACCTGTGCACTCTCTAATGCTTTTCATCACCTGTGCAATTATTATTTTAACCCCAGCTATATCCGCCACAGCCTTATAAGCCTGAGGTATTTAAAGCTCGACATCTCTATTTACAGTCCGACAGAGAGCTAATATTATTAACATTGATAATAAATACTTAAAGCGAGCCCAGTCTTTTCCAGTTAGAGGGTGATTATGGGGAATTAGAAATATTCTAATGTTTTAAAATAATGATTGCATTAAAGATATTCAATATATTAGGACTAGGGCTGTCAAAAGATTAATCGCATCCAAAATAAAAGTTTGTGTTTACATAATATATGTGTGTGTACTCTGTTAATTATTATTTATATATAAATACACACACAAGCATGTATATATTTAAGAAATATTTGCATGTATATACATTTATATAATCTATAATATATATAAATATAAATGTTTTATATATCAAAATATTTTTTTTCTTAAATATATACATGCTTGTGTGTGTATTTATATATAAATAATAATTAACAGAGTACACACACACATATTATGTAAACACAAACTTTTATTTTGGATGCGATTAATCTTTTGACAGCCCTAATTAGGACATATCATTTATATGTTCTTCTTTTAAACTATATTTACTCAATATTAACTATACTAAACTGTATTTAAATACAGATAATGTGCACTATGCATTATCTATGGAGGCCTGTAATCTCCAAACGACCTTGATGTATCGCTTTACCACTACTTGTTTCCGTTTTCTAAACTCTGTGCATGCAAAACGAGCCTTTAATATTTGGTCCATTCTAACATTTGACTAACATTTAAACATTATTTGCTGGCCACATTGCTAACGGTATGTCTTGCATTGTCGAACTGAATTCTGGGTTCGGTTGCTTGCGGAAGAAGTTGGAAAATATTCAAGCTATCAAGCGTCAATGCAAAAGTCAGCCAATCAGATCGCCTATGCAAATACCCTAGCGCAGACGTTAGCCAATTGCGTTCTTGCAACACTGGAAACGTATGACTATGGTTTTCTGGTGTTGCATGAACGCAATTGGCTAGCTCCCCGTGTGAATGCATTGCGACACGCTGCTAATGCCCCGCTGATGGCAAACCTATGCTAAACGCTACCATATATTTATTTGATGTACATATCAAAACAGCAGTTCTGAAAAAGTCAACATGAAAAACAAACAACTTTCAGTATTGATTTCATGTTGACTTAAAGGGTTAGTTCACCCAAAAATGTAAATTGTGTCATGAATGACTGAGCCTCATGTGGTTGGACACCCGTCAGACCTCCGTTCATCTTCAGACACAAATGAAGATATTTTAGTGTAAATCTGATGCTCTGAAAGGCCTCCATTGGCTCAACTTTACACTCTCAAGACCCTTAAAAGACACTAAAGACTAAAGTTACAAAGTCCATCTCACTACAGCGGCTCTACAATAACTTTATGAAGACGAGAATAGTTTCTGTGCGCAAAAAAACCCCTAAATAACGACTTATATAGCGATGACGATTTCAAAACACGGCCTCATGAAGCTTCAAAGCGTTATGATTCAGTGAGTCGATTCAGCGGTTCAGAGCGTTATGAATCAGTGAGTCGATTCAGCGGTTTGAATCGCCACATTTCAGCAGTTTGACACGCGATCCGAATCATGAATCGACTCATTGATTCATAACGCTTCGAAGCTTCATGAGGCCGTGTTTTGAAATCGTCATCACTATATAAGTCGTTATTTAGGGTTTTTTTGCGCACAAAAACTATTCTCGCCGATTCATAAAGTTATTGTAGAGCCGCTGTAGTGAGATGGACTTTGTAACTTTAGTCTTTAGTGTCTTTTAAGGGTCTTGAGAGTGTAAAGTTGAGCCAATGGAGGCCTTTCAGAGCATCAGATTTACACTAAAATATCTTCATTTGTGTCTGAAGATGAACGGAGGTCTGACGGGTGTCCAACCACATGAGGCTCAGTCATTAATGACACAATTTACATTTTTGGGTGAACTAACCCTTTAAACACATTTTACTAGTACTGTTTGACTGAACTAATGCCTGAAGCTCTGTTAAATGCTGCTTTAATTAATGTGCCCTGCCTATTTAACACCAGCTGATGCTGAAGCTCCACCTGCTGAGGAAATCAAAGCCCCTACACCCCCTCCACCCCCTCCACCCGCAGGTAAACCCACGCCACTCGAAAGCGCTTCACATCTCCTCAGTTTTGTGCCAGTTGTAACATTAGATGGAGTGTGTGGTTTTAGTGTGTAATGTTGAGCGTGTGTTTGCTCTCCAGAGCCCACCAGCGAGCCCCTGGAGCTCAGCGTTGAGGACGTCAATGACACTTCAGTCACTGTCTCTTGGAGACCTCCAGCCACCATTGGGAACTCTGGTCTGGATGGGTACACTGTGGAAATCTGCAAGGAAGGAAGTAAGTCTGCTTATCTAAACCAATTCAGCCTTCAATAAAGGTAGGGATCGAGACACGTCCAAATCGGAAATTGAACAGCAAATACTTTCGGCCCGGATCCGGCCAACATCCGGCCCACATCTGGTACCACCAAATCTGGTATCTGGGTCCACCAAAGCAATTTTTCCAGAGGTTAGCATTACTGTTGTAGTCAAGACCACCTAAACCGTGGCCAAGTCAAGACCAGCACTCCTTAAATTAATCTCCATATCTAGTGTCTGAGAAATGACTTATATTTAAGGAATAAATACAATTAGAATAGTTACCAATCAAATCACTGACAATAAAATTCATGGCACAGAAGTTGCTTCTGAACTGGTACAATTACACCTGCATAATAATGTTCTGATTAATTTAACATTAAAACATTAACATTATTGAACAGTCCTTTATTCAACCGATTTGTTCAAAGCAGCTGATTCATTTAATAACCAAACGCTGCAAATGAGCAAAGACAGTTTAAAATATAATTGACTTGTTGTTTATTGAACGTTTGTATAAATCAATATCATTTGCAATCACGGTTATATTCATGAAAACAGCTCTTGCGATATTGCTTAATTATATTCTATTTTATATTTGAAAAAAAACGAAATCTCAGAATTTTGTGGGCATTTATATTAATTTTGGGCATTTATGAGACAATGCTGCATTGATTTTGACCCGACAGCACATTTACACAAGAAATCACATTACAAAGAAGTTATTGATTGCATTTTAAGCTGTAAGTTTTACATCAAATCACATTAATGATGTCAAATCAGACAATACACCGGCAATTTAGTGATATCCCAGCAGGTGTGGTCTTGACTGGTCTTGAGATAAAATAAAGTCCGAGATAGTGTTAATTTCGTCAGACGAGACGAGACTAAATATGTTCGTTAACGACCTTTTTTTCCATGACGAAGACGAGACGATGACGAGACTGCACCAATGTCCAAAAACACTGACTAAAACTAAATTAACATGCATTATTGTTGACGAAAAAGGACGAGACTAAAATGTTTTGCATAAAATAAAAACTAAGATAAAATCTCTCTTCATTTTCGTCTACAATTGTCTCTACTTTTTCATCATGAGATGAATATTCAGCTGTTCAAAATATTCTGTAAGAGTTCCCGCTGTTGCTCGAGTAGGCTACAGGTCTCTCATACTCCTCCTGTCATCTCGCGGCCGCGCGCGTGTGGTCACGTGGTTCCCGGAGCGCTCAAGACCTCTAGCGCTGTGTCAGTGTATGTGAATGGCTTAAGCCGCGCAAGTTACACAACAGCTTCACTATACAGGTGTTTGCAGCAATTTTTGGTAAACCGTACAGCATAGTGTGCGTCAGCCACATTTACAGTATCATTTTATTAGGGAGAGTGGTAGAGATGCAACATTGTTAACATTAATATTAATGTTTTTCTTGTATTTAACCCTCAGGTATTCCTTACTAATTAAGTCACACTTATACTCATTGGTGGTCAAATGTGACCATACACCTTAACTATTTTAAAAATAAATAGCCTATATTTTAATTCAATAATATTTATTGAATATTTTGAGGAGATCTTTTGGTACTAAATACTATTTGTGCAATACTTATGGTCCATTAATGACCACTTAAAATATTTTTCTTCTAATATTTTTATTATTTATATTACAATTAGTGTGTTAATTAAGGTTAAAATAGAGAATTCCACTGCAAAGAGGTAAATTAGAGCCATTTTGTGGCTGGAAAAATACAAAAATTCACTTGTAATGCCATTACCCACTGGGTGCCTGTATGGCTCTTTAATACATATACATGTAGTCTAGTTGCTCAAAAAAGTATTGCAGATCATAACTGCTTACTTATTTGTGAAATTTTGAAATGTTAATAATAGTGAATAGTAAAGAATGCAAGCAAATATAATATAACCCCAAAAAAGTGTAAAAAACGTATTGTTCCTTATATGTACAGTAGGCTATATACATATGAATTCATACTGAATCAAGATCGAAATCAATATTTGTGCCCATCGTCTCATGAGCTAATGTTGATTTTAGGCATCTATGCTGTAAATCAACCAGTTAGCTATGGTGTTGTTGCACATTATGCAGGTTATATATATTTTATGTAACTTATTTTGCCACAAAATATATTGAGTTTTCCTTTGACTAAAGCTAGACTAAAATGACTAGACTTTTGGTCGACTAAAACTTGACTAAGATACCTTGAGTTGTCTTTTGACTAAAACTAGACTAAAATGACAAGACTTTTAGTCGACTAAAACTTGACTAACAAAAAAAGATATGTGAATGACTAAATATGACTAAAACTAACAAGGACATTTGGCACAAGACTAAGACTAAGACTAAATTAAAAATAGGTGACAAAATTAACACTAGTCCGAGACCAAGACAAGACCAAGACCTTCAAAAAATGGTCTTAAGACCAGTCTCGAGTACTACAACACTAGTTAGCATATTTTTCCAGTTGTTTTCAATGGGAGTGTCGCGTTTTTAAAACGCCACAAGTATAACGAGGTGCTGAGCGCACTGGTCTCCGAGAGTTGAACCCAGACAGGAAATGGTGTTGGCCCAGATCCGGCCCACATCTGGTACATGTGGGTTCCACACGCTCCAGATGTGGGCCGGATCTGGGCCAACACTAGCCTGTCTGGGAAGAATGTTCAACTTCGGGGTCAAACGAAGCGCTCATCACTAGCCGTGTTTCCATTACCCTTTAAATTGCGCAAATTGAAGATACGCCCAATGGAAACACGTCAATTTCGCAAAACCTCTCATATATCGCAAAAACAAGGTTTTTACATATATCAAGGTTTTATCATCCAATTCGAAAAAGGAACATTTCGCAAAACTTCAATATTCGCATTTACAGGTCGGTCATCTGGCGTACGTTAAAGTCACATGATCATTCTTTAAAGATGACGCGGTGTGTTTGGACAGAAGACGAGACTTGAGTTGCGTCTTAAATGACGCACTTATACACGATGTACTCATCCGTGAAGTGTATGAATTTAATATTTTGTCATTCGTCATCGGAGTCTGATGCCCCGCCCCCTCCGCTATGCAATTAAACCTGCGACAGTCCCACATTCAACATTTTCTGTTAATTTAGTGCATCATCCGGGTATTTAAAGTGCACTTTTTCTTGTGCATAAGTATGCAAATTTGGGAGGTATCTAGAGTTCTTTATTAAACTCATAAAAGACAAAAGAATTATGGGAATACGGGATTCTAAACAACAAAGAAATGGCATTTATCAAGACCTCGAAGCAGATATGAGGGAGAAACGCCTCATGCGTGGCCACTCTATACCGATAATCAATAATTCTTTATATTTGAAAGCCGATAACCGATATATATCGGCCGATAAATCGAAATCCAAAATTTATATGATGTTTGAGAGCCTGATTACAAAAACAAAAGTCTCACCATTAAAAGCCATATACCAAACACTAAATAACAACATAAATCAAAACAACATAATAAATAAAACATAAATCAAACATATACAGTACCACAGCCTCGTTTGAACCAGTGCAAGATTTTTTATTTTTTTCCTTTTTCAATCATATTTCGAGCGATTCAAACCCATCATGATGATCAGTGAAGTGTCTCAGCTGAAGGAAATAACACATTATTTATCAGCTTTAGGATATCAGACATATTTTCCTATCGGACTGATAATGATAATATTAAAAATGAACATATATATCGGACGATACCGATATGGTGACCGATATATTGTGCATCCCTACCAACATCCGTCACCATGATATCTGACTTATCGTCAAATGAAGTCAAGTCAGCTTTATTTATATAGCGCTTTTAACAATGTAGATTTTTTCAAAGCAGCTTCACAGTGTTAAACAGGAAAATAATGCAGCATAGTTTTATTCAGCCGTTCTGGAGAAAAAATGCAATCAGCTCATTTCAACAGTGTATGTATCATACAGTGACAGTGTGGGCTTTAGATCAGTAATTAGAGCAGTAATTTAGTTTATATGGTTAATTTAGTTTAATAATTAGATTTATTTCGATATTTAGTTGAAAAATGTATAAAAATGTAGTGTCCATTATCGTTTAGGCATTATCGTGAGAGGAAAAACGACGTTTTAGTCACATAACATCGGTTGTTTCAGAATAGTTTTTTATCGACATTTAGAAAATATCGCAAAAGTTTTGCGCCAATCTGTAATGGAAACACGGCTACTGTCACTCTTTGCCCAGCTGTCCAATCATAGAGGAGGAGGGGCGGGGCTAAAACCGCATTCTTCCATATATATCTAATATATCTAAATTGCGACACATGCTCTCAATACTGAGCAGTTGATGCGCTCATGAGCTGTAGATTATTGTAATGTTCATGAGCTGTAGATTATTGTAATGTTCATGAGCTGTAGATTATTGTAATGTTCATGAGCTGTAGATTATTGTAATGTTCATGAGCTGTAGATTATTGTAATGTTGATGAGCTGTAGATTATTGTAATGTTGATGAGCTGTAGATTATTGTAATGTAGATGAGCTGTAGATTATTGTAATGTTCATGAGCTGTAGATTATTGTAATGTTCATGAGCTGTAGATTATTGTAATGTTCATGAGCTGTAGATTATTGTAATGTTCATGAGCTGTAGATTATTGTAATGTTCATGAGCTGTAGATTATTGTAATGTTGATGAGCTGTAGATTATTGTAATGTTGATGAGCTGTAGATTATTGTAATGTTGATGAGCTGTAGATTATTGTAATGTAGATGAGCTGTAGATTATTGTAATGTTGATGAGCTGTAGATTATTGTAATGTTGATGAGCTGTAGATTATTGTAATGTTCATGAGCTGTAGATTATTGTAATGTTCATGAGCTGTAGATTATTGTAATGTTGATGAGCTGTAGATTATTGTAATGTTCATGAGCTGTAGATTATTGTAATGTTCATGAGCTGTAGATTATTGTAATGTTCATGAGCTGTAGATTATTGTAATGTTCATGAGCTGTAGATTATTGTAATGTTGATGAGCTGTAGATTATTGTAATGATGATGAGCTGTAGATTATTGTAATGTTGATGAGCTGTAGATTATTGTAATGATGATGAGCTGTAGATTATTGTAATGTTGATGAGCTGTAGATTATTGTAATGTTGATGAGCTGTAGATTATTGTAATGTTGATGAGCTGTAGATTATTGTAATGTTGATGAGCTGTAGATTATTGTAATGTTGATGAGCTGTAGATTATTGTAATGTTGATGAGCTGTAGATTATTGTAATGTTGATGAGCTGTAGATTATTGTAATGTTGATGAGCTGTAGATTATTGTAATGTTCATGAGCTGTAGATTATTGTAATGTTGATGAGCTGTAGATTATTGTAATGTTGATGAGCTGTAGATTATTGTAATGTTGATGAGCTGTAGATTATTGTAATGTTGATGAGCTGTAGATTATTGTAATGTTGATGAGCTGTAGATTATTGTAATGTTGATGAGCTGTAGATTATTGTAATGTTGATGAGCTGTAGATTATTGTAATGTTGATGAGCTGTAGATTATTGTAATGTTGATGAGCTGTAGATTATTGTAATGTTCATGAGCTGTAGATTATTGTAATGTTGATGAGCTGTAGATTATTGTAATGCTCTACTGGGCGGTTGCCCTGCTCGCTTAATAAACAAACTCCATCTGGTCCAAAACACAGCAGCTCCAGTTCTTACTAGAACCAGGAAGTGTGGCCATATTAGCCCAGTTCTGTCAACACTGCACTGGCTGCCTATAAAACATCACATACATTTTAAAATCTTGCTTATTACTTACAAAGCACTAAATGGTTTATCTCCAGTACTTGAGCTCTTAACACATTATCCTCCATCACGTCTACTGCGCTCTCTAAACTCTGGCCAGCTGATCATACCCACAATATCAGAATCAACTCCTTTTCCTATTTAGCTCCTAAACTCTGGAACTCTTCATAACATTGTTCGGGAAGCACACACACTCTGTCAGTTTAAATCTAGACTAACACACATCTCTTTACTATGGCATACACATAAAACATTATCAATTTCTATTATTCAAATGAGTTAAATGATTGTTAGGAGGC
>NC_137110.1:2208997-2241497 GCF_949357685.1 Gobio gobio | reverse complement strand
TATTCATCCAAACATAGACACTGAATTAATAATAAATTATAAATGAGTTTAGCATTCTGCAACAAATATTTTTTTCAGATATTCTAGATATGGGGTGTCCAAAGTCGGTCCTGGAGGGCCACTGTCCTGCAGAGTTTAGATCCAACTTGCCTCAACACACCTGGAAGTTTCTAGTATGCCTAATAAGACCTTGATTAGCGGGTTCAGGTGTGTTTAAATGTGGTTGGAGCTAAACTCTGCAGGACAATGGCCTTCCAGGAGCAGGATTGGACAGCCCTGTTCTAGACTATATGATGTCGTAAAGTGAGTAGGATACTGTATATTAAGATGTAGCGCATGGATTCGGCAGGTGTGTATCGTGATACTATCTCGGTCTTGGTTTTCTAGACTATTTTATATATATCCCCAGCTCTAGAGCGCCCCTATAATTTCCAATGTAAATCTGTGGTGACAAATGGAACTGCAGCGCACTCTCATAGAGAGCCATAGGCAACATTCAGACGCAATGAATACTACATTAAGGCAATTCTAAGATGGCATTCTATGCGTTTGTGGTGTGTAATGATGTCTGTCAATCATCATTAGAGCGCCACCCTCAGGCTGAATAATGCAAGGACATTATAATTCTGCGATAAGTGTGTCTGATGTGTTCACCGACTTGAGACTTGTCGCAAGAGACTTCTTTTGACAAAGTTCAATGCAAAGGGAGATATTTTCTTTTAGAGAAATCGCTTTTTAAGGACTACAACAAACTACAAACTGGTAGGAACTACAACAAGCTTCTTCGTGGGTTAGTGACATCACAAACCCTAAAATTTACATAAACCCCGCCCTCAGAAACTCACCATGTGAGTTGAGGGGCCATGTTGAGTTGTTGTTGGCATGCCGTCGTTATTTCTGTTACACAATCCGCCATGTTTACACCCTCACTAGAGCAACTACTCATTACATGTCTCATCTGATTAAACATTATAATGGTTCTGTTTTTGGCTGTAATGATAAACTCCCGGCATCTGAGCCACTGAGGATGCAGTCGTGTCCAGAAATGAGCTAAACTCGTATGTGTGGTGAATCAGTGTACACTGGACCGCAAACGAGGGTCAGCAAACGCAGGATTTGCACAAAAATTGCTTCTCAAAGATCAAATCCAGCTCTTCATGATCCAACTTCATATCCAGAACACGTAAATACTGCACTTAATAATGTGTGTGTTTGCTAATGTCCTTTGAGAATGAGCTAGTTAGGACGCTTCACAGTGGCTAAAGCTAGCACTGACTGTATTCACAGAGACCAGAGCTTATGCTCACCTGTACAATTCAGAAGCACACTTTTATTACCTCTTAAAAATAACACTAATGACATAGCTCTGATCTCTGCGAATACAGGCAATGCTAACTTTAGCCACTGTGAAGCGTCCTAACCAACTCATTCACAATATATATCGAGCGGTACTTACATCTTCTGAATATGAAGTTGGACAAACAGTTGGTATTATCCGTTATTGTCGTTTATCCAAAATAGTGTGAGCTGTAAAGGCTCCGCCCTATTCTGAAAAGGGGGCGGGGAGCAGCAGCTAATTTGCATTTAAAGAGACTTTTAATAAGAATTTATAGGGAATAAAACATCTGTTTATAAATAATCTGTGGTGTATTTTGAGCTGAAACTTCTTCATTCTGGGAACACCTGAGACTTATATTACATCTTGTGAAAAGGACCCTCTTTAACAAAACTCACGCCAGGATAACCAGCTGATGACTTCGATCGTCCTCCATTTTGTCACGTTCGATCTCACTGTGGAAATGTTACTACATTCAAAAAAGTGAACTTTCCCTGTTGTTAGTTGAACTCAAATCATCCTATTTACATTACTTAAAACACTCGTGTAACTAAAATTTACTTAGATTTATTGAGTTGTTTCTACTAAAAATAAGTATCGTTAGCTTAATTCAAATTTATTTGTATAGCGCTTTTCACAATACACATTGTTTCAAAGCAGCTTTACAGAAAGTGCATTTCATAAATAAACACTTAATAAGTGTTTGTTTGGTCAACTTAACATCGCTGAGTGAAACGAACAAACTGGGCTGTGGATCTGTAGTTCCCAGCATGCTTTGCAAGGGACTGCATTAGGAGAGTAAATTTAAGGATTAAAGTGTTATTTGATCGTTTTCAGTTAAGGGAAAGATGTTGTTTAGATATGTTAGTGTTATGTTGGACATTTAGTGGTTTAGTGGTAATTTTGTGTTTACCATTATGCAGAAGAGAGCCTGTGTTTAGGCTGTGGCCACTCATACACTCATTTATTGGATGGACTTCCTGTACTCAATTAAGTTATTTTTGAATTTTGTTTCTAAAAATATGCTTTTTGTTATCTTTAATAGTTTTCCACTTACACTTGTAGAGCAAGTAGTTAATTTAATAAGGTAAATTAAATCAATAAATGTGTTCACCTAACATAATAAACTTGTATAAATTTAACAACATTACGTAAACTGCACATATAAATATTATGTAACAGTGACAAATTCAAATGGTTTGTATTTACTTAAAGGGTTAGTTCACCCAAAAATGTAAATTGTGTGATTAATGACTGAGCCTCATGTGGTTGGACACCCGTCAGACCTCCGTTCATCTTCAGACACAAATGAAGATATTTTAGTGTAAATCTGATGCTCTGAAAGGCCTCCATTGGCTCAACTTTACACTCTCAAGACCCTTAAAAGACACTAAAGACGTCGATACAAAGTCCATCTCACTACAGCGGCTCTACAATAACTTTATGAATCGGCGAGAATAGTTTTTGTGCACAAAAAAACCCTAAATAACGACTTATATAGTGATGACGATTTCAAAACACGGCATCATGAAGCTTCGAAGCGTTATGAATCAGTGAGTCGAATCATGATTCGGATCGCGTGTCATAACTGCTGAAATTTGCCGATTCAAACCGCTGATTCGACTCACTGATTCATAACGCTCTGAACCGCTGAATCGACTCACTGATTCATAACGCTTCGAAGCTTCATGAGGGGTCAGTCATTAATGACAGAATTTACATTTTTGGGTGAACTAACCCTTTAAAGAAATTTTGTCAGCTTAACTTGACTTTCTTTTGTTCATATAACTAAATTGTTATTTGTAAAAATGACTCAATATAGTTGTGTGGAACCACTTGATGCTGCGTTTTTAAGTAAATTCAACACTTTTTTTTTTGAGTGTTCAGTCGACAGATGTGCGCTCTCGTGATCCGGACGAATCTTCTAGTGTGTGCATTCAGAGCATTATAATGATAAGAATCGATTGAAACTGGCCTTATGTCTGTGTTCTCCCGCGGTTAAAAAATTGGTTACGATTTTAAAATCGTCTAGTGTGTCTCACGCCTAATAAGCCTCTTCTAGTCAAGGCATCCCTACATAGAGTTGCCCTGCTCTAAAGATCAGGGCTCGAGTCTCAAATATCCAGAGCTATCTAGAGAAGGGAAATCAGTGCCACGTCAAGCAAACCTCTCACGCTGTTCTATAGGCTCCCTAATTGGCTCTGAGTGGCTGCCAGTTGTGAAAAAATAAATCTACCTGACAAGAGTCTGGCGTTAGCATGAAGACGTGTTGGCTTACAGATCGACCGGTTATCTGTGACATGTCATAAACCGCTTGTTTTCGCTTTTGCTGCTAGTAGGACCTTCCAACATCTGAGATATGACATATTGTGAAGCAATTTAAAGTCATGTAAACCAGGTTTGGTGCACGGATACTTGTAGTCATCCTACACACTCCAAGACTGCCCAGCGTCTAAAGAAAGAAATCATAAATGCAGAACGGAAAGTCGAGCGGGATTGGAATGTAACCTGAATCCCGTCTAAGAGGGGGAGGGACGTTTCGGAAGATCTCCGGTTAAAGGTCTTCGGCAAACCGTCGGGATTTGTCTTTTCCAATTCAAAATTGAAAATTGAAAATAGCTAGTTGGGAAGTGGCGTGCATTAGCACGGATTATGTGGACAAGGTTTTGCATGGCTTCAAAGCCATTGACAGCCAGCCGCCTGGAGCAGTGTCAAGCTACTTCCTTTAAGAGCGATGGCGACAAGTGTGAACGGTTGCAGTCGGAGGGTGGGATGCATTCCCAAATGTTCTCAGGAGTCAGGTGGCATCTTAGGTTACCCCATGAGACTTTCAGCTCGCTAGAGATGCTATGTTTATTTAGAGGCATGTAAGACTTCCAGAAACTAATTCACCATTTCAGATGTGGACTAAAACGCTTACATGCAACAACAAAAAACCGTAGGTGCTTTGACTGACTGTTAAACTATGATTTGTCATAAGCATATGACAAATATGATTTTAAAAGTCTTCATTAGATAGAAAGTCACAAATATGACATGCTAAGTCATAATTATAAGATTAAATGTTGAAAATATGATTTTAAATGTCCTCATTATTAGGTAAAAAGTCACAAATATGATTTTAAAAGTAATAATAGTGAGATAAAAAGTCAAAATATGACATGCTAAATCATAATTATAAGATAAAATGTTGAAAATATGATTTTAAATGTCCTCATTATTAGGTAAAAAGTCACAAATATGATTTTAAAAGTCATAATGGTGAGATAAAAAGTCAAAAATATGACATGCTGAATCATAATTATAAGATAAAATGTTGAAAATAAGATTTTAAAAGTCCTCATTAGATAGAAAGTCACAAATATGATTTTAAAAGTCATAATAGTGAGATAAGTCAAAAATATGACATGCTAAGTCATAATTATAAGATTAAATGTTGAAAATATAATTTTAAATGTCCTCATTATTAGATAAAAAGTCACAAATATGATTTTAAGTCATAATAGTGAGATAAAAAGTCAAAATATGACATGCTAAGTCATAATTATAAGATAAAATGTTGAAATAGGATTTTAAGTCCTCATTAGATAGAAAGTCAAAAATATGACATGCTATGTCATAATTATAAGATTAAATGTTGAAAATATAATTTTAAATGTCCTCATTATTAGATAAAAAGTCACAAATATGATTTTAAGTCATAATAGTGAGATAAAAAGTCAAAATATGACATGCTGAATCATAATTATAAGATACAATTTTGAAAATATGATTTTAAAAGTCCTCATTATTAGATAAAAAGTCACAAATATGATTTTAAAAATCATAATAGTGAGATAAAAAGTAAAAAATATAACATGCTAAGTCATAATTATAAGATTAAATGTTGAAAATATGATTTTAAATGTCCTCATTATTAGATATAAAGTCACAAATATGATTTTAAAAGTCATAATAGTGAGATAAAAAGTCAAAATATGACATGCTGAATCATAATTATAAGATAAAATGTTGAAAATATGATTTTAAATGTCCTCATTATTAGATATAAAGTCACAAATATGATTTTAAAAGTCATAATAGTGAGATAAAAAGTCAAAATATGACATGCTGAATCATAATTATAAGATAAAATGTTGAAAATATGATTTTAAAAGTCCTCATTATTAGACAAAAAGTCAAAGGTTTGTAACTAAAGCTATCCCTCTTAAGTTATCAGTGGCTATTTAAAGCGGTGATGATGAGTCCAACAGAACCAGCTCAAAGTGTGTGATCGTAATCGACTCCTCGGCCTTTGATTTCCTTCTGGGTTCTACATCTGTGCTTCTGCATATGGTTTTGCAAATGATTTTGGTAGTTTTTGTCTTAGCTGACCACAGCTAAGGATGGAATTACAGTTGGCATGTGCTCTGGGGCACGTTAAGGTTAGCCTAGTGGGTTTCCTGGTTCACTGTGAACCCTAACACTCAAAATTATTAGTTTGAGTTGAGCCAACTCAAATGAAACACATCAGTTCAATCATATTAACTTTTATGAGTATTTAGAACTTTCTTTTTCTTTTGAGTTCACAAACACATTTTAGGTAATCTGAACCGTTTCATTGTTTTGAGTTTTTTTTTTAATTTAGACAAATTTAAATGTAACCGAAACTAGGCTGGGATTTCTATTTCCCAGAATGCTTTGCCATGATACACAAAAGGGAGAGTAAATGCTCAAATTAAGTGTTATATGTGACCCTGGACCACAAAACATTTTTGACACTGAGATTTATACATCATCTGAAGCTGAATAATAATCTGTCTATTGCTGTATGATTTGATAGGACAATATTTGATCAAACTATTTGAAAATCTGGAATCTGAGGATGCAAAAAAATCTAAATCTTGAGAAAATCTCCTTTAAAGTTGTCCAAATGGAGTCCTTAGCAATGCATATTATATTTGTACAAAGGACATTTACAAAATATCTTCATGGAACATGATCTTTACTTAATATCCTCATAAAGTCATAATTAGGAGATAAAAAGTCTAAAATATGATTTTAAAAGTCATAATAGTGAGATAAAAAGTCAAAAATCTGACATGCTAAGTCACAATTATAAGATAAAATGTTGAAAATATGATTTTAAAAGGCCTCATTATTAGATAAAAAGTCACAAATATGACATGCTGAGTCATAATTATAATATTAAATGTGGAAAATATGATTTTAAAAGTCCTCATTATTAGATAAAAAGTCGAAAATATGATTTTAAGTCATAATAGTGAGATAAAAAGTAAAAAATCTGACATGCTAAGTCACAATTATAAGATAAAATGTTGAAAATATGATTTTAAAAGGCCTCATTATTAGATAAAAAGTCACAAATATGACATGCTGAGTCATAATTATAAGATTAAATGTGGAAAATATGATTTTAAAAGGCCTCATTATTAGATAAAAAGTCACAAATATGACATGCTGAGTCATAATTATAAGATAAAATGTTGAAAATATGATTTTAAAAGTCCTCATTATTAGATAAAAAGTCGAAAATAATGAAATGAGATGAACAGTTGAAATTATGACTTAAAAATTCTGAGATAAAAATTCAAAATTTTGGATTTCAAGTCAAAATTATGACTTAAAAATCTAAATTATGATTAAAAGTCCTAATTATGAGATAAAAAGCTGAAATTAGATTTGAAAAAAGTCAAAATTATGACCAAAACACACACTAAGACACTACAATGAAATTATGCTTGTTATTCTTTTTAAATGCGTTTTAAATTTCTTTGATTTTGTGCAATGTATTTTTTTACATGTGTTTTTACATTTTGAAATCAGATTTATGACAGAAATTAATCAATCAAAAATGTACTTTAGCTTTTGATGTAAAACAACATTGATCTCCTCTCATCAGTGTAAAGCTGAAGCATCTGTGTGTGTGTGTGTGTGTGTGTGTGTGTGTGTGTGTGTGTGTGTGTGTGTGTGTGTGTGTGTGTGTGTGTGTGTGTGTGTGTGTGTGTGTGTGTGTGTGTGTGTGTGTGTGTGTGTGTGTGTGAGAGCTGAGAGATAAAGCTGACGACTTGACTAATGATTTTTGGCATAAAAGAAAACTGTATAATATTGCCTCAGATATACCCGTGAGACGGCGGACTGCTGTTGAGCTCCAGGGCCACAGATAATGTTTTTGGAGGAAGATTAAAGGGAGATTATGTAGTGTTTAATGTTTTGCTGTGTTAGTTTAGAAGAGTTTCCATCATGACGAGTGAGAACAGATACACAGTGTGTTAAATGTTTTATATTGCCGTACTCATTCAACAAATGCTATGCTATGCTAATGCTATCAAAGCATTGTGTTACCTATTAGCAGTGTGGCATTTATTGCATTAGCTAGTTAAAGTTGATCATTTGAATTTAAATGTATGAGCTTACTCAAATATTTGAAGTTAAAAAATTACTAAATAAAAAGTTCTGCTTACTTAAACTTTAAATTTCTTGATTACCTCAATTTTTTTGAGTTTTGCCAACTTATTCAGATTTACAGTGTTCCCTAAACAGTGAAATTAAAGTTTTCCTTTCCTAAAACCTAGTATTTCTTCTGTTTTGTTGACTGATATTAAAAATGAAGTGATTATGCTTGTTTTGTAAAGCATGTATTTCTTTATAAAACCTTGGCACATTAAATCTCAATAATGTAACCTTGCTCATAGTGTTCAAAAGCATACGGTACATATACTATATGTATAATATATCTATACAATATAATCATATCATGTACCGTTTGTTTTCTCCCTTTCAGATCGCCCCAAAATCCGTCTGCCCCGTTTCCTGAGGCAGCGCTACGTGAAAAACGTAGGAGAGAAGATCAACCTGGTCATTCCCTTCAGTGTACGTAAAAGCATGACAAAAGATTATTAAAACATCATGATTTCACATGCATTTAAATCAGCCGTTATATATAATGCATTATAACACTCCCCAAATGTTCACTTGCTGCCTAATATATCCCACCCACTAACAGGAGATGAAGAGATCATCAGTGTTACTCACTCCTGGTCATGTCAAGTCAAGTCAGCTTTATTTATATAGCGCTTTTATCAAAGCAGCTTTACAGTGTTAAACAGGAAAATAATGCAGCATAACTTTATTCAGCCGTTTTGGAGAAAACTGTGTTGTCATCAGCTCATTTCAATTATCATACAGTGACAGTGTGGGCTTTAGATCAGTAATTTAGTTTATATGGTTAATTTAGTTCAATAATTAGATTTATTTGGATATTTAGTTGAAAAATGTAGTGTCCCCAACTGAGCAACACAAGCCAGAGGCGACAGTGGCAAGAAACCCAAACCCCATCAGGAGCAGAATGGAGGAAAATAAACCTTGGAGAAACCAGGCTCAGTCGGGGGGGCAGTTCTCCTCTGGCCAATTAACAAACAGCGTATGATTATTATTCTGACAACTTTACAGGTCAGAGGTCATAATAGATCGGAATATTCGAAGGATCGGAGTCATCGCGCCGGAGACGGGTTTATTGAGGATGACATATCGATTTAAGAATTATTCAATTGTAATATTCGAACAATCAGAGTCATCACGCCGGAGACGGGTTTATTGAGGATGACATATCGATTTAAGAATTATTCAATTGTAATATTCGAACAATCAGAGTCATTAATTGGTTTATTGAGGATGCCGTGTCGACGAGGCAATTTCAGGGGGAGTTTAATTAACACGGTCTCTCAGACACTTCCATAATGTTATACAAGTGTTCCATAATGTTCCATAGAAGTCATAATGTTATGCCTGATCGGTGCACAAGCACACAGCATTCTTCTTTAGGCTCTTTGAGTTGCTAATCCTCTCGCTTATCTTCGATCCTGCAGGGCAAACCTCAACCTTCTGTGTCATGGACAAAGGACGGCCAGCCGATTGATACTAAAAAGGTGAATATTCGCAACAGTGATAAGGACAGCATCTTCTTCATCCGCGGCGCAGAGAGAGCGGACTCCGGAGTGTATGAGATGTGTGTGAAAGTGGACAGCTTCGAGGACAAATCCCAGTTAACTCTGCAGATTGTTGGTGAGTGTTGTAAGAGGTCATGCACGTCACAGAGTTTTTTTTGTTTGTTTTTTTTTACAATTGTCTTGTCGACCTGTTCACCAGAGTTGCCTGGACCTCCAGCCAGCATCAAGATCGTGGACACCTGGGGTTTCAATGTTGCTCTGGAGTGGACCGAACCCAAGGACACCGGAAACACAGCCATCACCGGATACACCATCCAGAAGGCCGACAAAAAGACAGGGGTACAAGCTTTACAACAGCCACTACACACCTCAGCATGATGCCATTATATCGGACATTCATGTCTCATATTTCTGATGAATTAATCAAAAGCACTTACATCAGACGCGATATAGAATTGTGTGAGTGAGTGTGTGAGTGAGCGAGTGTGAGTGAGTGAGTGCGAGTGTGTGTGAGTGTGTGTGTGAGTGTGTGAGTGAGTGAGTGAGTGAGTGAGTGAGTGAGTGAGTGAGTGTGTGTGCGAGTGAGTGAGTGAGTGAGTGAGTGAGTGAGTGAGTGAGTGAGTGAGTGAGTGAGTGAGTGAGTGTGTGTGCGAGTGAGTGTGCGAGTGAGTGTGTGAGTGAGTGTGCGAGTGAGTGTGTGAGTGAGTGTGTGAGCGAGTGAGTGAGTGAGTGAGTGAGTTAGCGAGTGTGTGTGCGAGTATGTGAGTGAGTGAGTGTGTGAGTGAGTGTGCGAGAGTGTGAGTGAGCGAGTGTGTGTGCGAGTGAGTGAGTGAGTGTGGTGTGGGTGCGAGTGAGTGAGTGTGTGTGCGAGTGTGTGAGTGAGCGAGTGTGCAAGTGAGCATATGAGCGAGTGTGAGTGAGTGTGCGAGTGAGCATGTGAGCGAGTGTGTGAGTGAGTGTGCGAGTGTGTGAGTGAGTGTGAGTGAGTGTGCGAGTGTGTGAGTGAGCGAGTGTGCAAGTGAGCATATGAGCGAGTGTGAGTGAGTGTGCGAGTGTGTGAGTGAGTGAGTGAGTGTGTGAGTGAGCGAGTGTGCGAGTGAGTGTGCGAGTGAGCGAGTGTGAGTGAGAGTGAATGTGTGAGTGAGTGTGAGTGAGCATGTGAGCGAGTGTGTGAGTGTGCGAGTGAGTGTGCGTGTGAGCGAGTGTGTGAGCGAGTGTGTGAGCGAGTGTGTGAGCGAGTGTGTGAGCGAGTGTGTGAGCGAGTGTGTGAGCGAGTGTGTGAGCGAGTGTGTGAGTGAGTGTGTGAGTGAGTGTGTGAGTGTGCGAGTGAGTGTGCGAGTGAGCGAGTGTGCGAGTGAGCGTGCGAGTGAGTGTGCGAGTGAGCGAGTGTGCGAGTGAGCGAGTGTGAGTGAGAGTGAGTGTGTGTGTGAGTGTGCGAGTGAGTGAGTGTGTGTGAGTGAGTGTGCGAGTGAGTGAGTGTGTGAGTGAGAGTGAGTGTGTGAGCGAATGTGTGAGTGAGTGAGTGTGTGAGTGAGCGAGTGTGTGAGTGTGTGTGTGTGTTTGTGAGTGAGCGTGTGAGGGAGTGTGTGTGTGTGTGTGAGTGTGTGTGAGTGTGTGTGAGTGTGTGTGAGTGTGTGTGAGTGTGAGTGTGAGTGTGAGTGTGAGTGTGAGTGTGAGTGTGAGTGTGAGTGTGAGTGTGAGTGTGTGTCGTGACGCTGGCGGTGTTTTCAGCCTCCATATCAGAAACACACAGAAACTCAAAGCTCTTCACGGCAACCCGTCAATATAAAAGACCTGATGACAGAAATATATCACTGTAGTACAGGAGGAGCTACGCCTCACTGCTACAATAACACTCACACTAATAATAATAATAAAGGAATAGTCACAATTTTTCTTATTTTAATTTAAATTTCCAGTAAGTGTCTGTTGTGTTTGACAAAAAAGTCAGAAACAAAAATCAGAATCCAAAAAAATTAAAACGGAAAAAACTAATTTTGGTTTGTCACCTTTGTTAAACTTTTAATAAATTGATGTTAAATTGTTTAAGTTTCATGATTTCAATTAATAAGACATGCTTTTTAATAACTACAATTCAATTTAATCAAAAATTATTCCTAAAAAATGGGACTGGAAAAAAATAAAATGGAATTTGGGAAAAATAAAAAGTATTTCATACGGCCCTAAACAAATCATTTTTGTTTAAAATATGAATAAATTGTTGTTAAATTGTAGACATTATTAAAAAAAATTATTAAACCATTAAAATAGAATCCAGAAAACAAAACTGAAGAAAAAAAAAACAGAATCCCAAAAAAAATTTATGAAAAAAAAAATAATAAATTGAAAAAAGAAATCAAATGTAATTCATAGAGACATAAACAGGTCATTTAAAAAAAAATGTTTAATAAATTGTTTAAGTTTCATGATTTCAATTAATAAGAATTTAATTTAACCAAATATTATTTAAAAAAAATGTAAATGGATAAACAGACTTTGGACAAAAATAAAATGGAATTTGGGAAAAAATAAAACTTATTTAAAACGGCCCTAAACAGGTAATTTTTGTTTAACTCTTAATAAATAGTTGTTAAATTGTAGAAATTGTATGATTTTATAATTTCAATTAATACAACATGCGTTTTGATTACTAAAATTAAATTTAACCATTAGTCCAAAAAAAAAAAACTGAATTCATAGTGCCCTAGTGAACCAAGCTCAATTCAGCGGCTCTGCAGAAGAGACTTCTATAACTACGCCATTCATATTTCATCAAATCTTTGTTTTCTTGAGCGCCCTGACGAGTCCTTGACCAATGGCGTGAGTTAGGGGGCGGGACTATGTGTGTGTTCGGTGGGCGTGTTCAGAAAACTCGAGATAATGAGGACTTCTGTTTGCTATGTGTCCACAGGACTGGTTCACAGTACTGGAGCATTACAACAGAATGAATGCCACCATTTCAGACCTGATCATGGGCAACACCTTCATCTTCAGGGCCTTTACTGAGAACAAGTGTGGAATCAGCGAAGAGGCCACCGTTACAAAGACCTCCGCCACTATCCAGAAGACAGGTGAAGCTTCGATTGGACGTTTGCTCAGCGTCACATGACTTGCATTGCATTCAATGTACATGCATTTCTTGCATTCCTTGGGAATCGAACCCATGACCTCGGCATGCTCTACCGTTTGAGCTGCAGGACAGCAACACAGATCCGGGACAGATCCGGCCCACATCTGGTCGCATTGATGATGTTGAAATTCTGCAGAAGAGCAATGACATCTCATTATCTAGCATTGTGTCTACTTAAAGCCGTCCCCTCGCTTCAAATATGGCAACACTATCACTGCCGCCACTAAAGATTGCTTTGTAAATAATCTTCCACATCAGTTTCATCTCCTCAGCGTCCCAGAGAGCAACAGAAACCCTTGACTCTCTCTTTTCCAGCTCTTTAGACACAGTTGCTCATGCATCTGGTGCCCATTTAATCCAAATATCCCATATGTGGGCCGAATCTGTTGCTGTCTGACAGGGTTCCCACTTTGAAAACTTGGAAAATTTATGACAGATTTTCCAGTTCTGGAAAACACATGAAAATTTTAAGAAAATGTGAAATGTCCTGGATTTTTTTAAATATATTTTTATTTTCAAATAGTTATACAAAACATAAAACTGTTCTAATATTTTTGCTATGATATTGACACTTGTAATGAGAACATTTGTCATGATTAAGAGCTCATTAAATATTTTTATAGTTAAGTCATGGCAATAAACCGTACGCCTTTTAAAGACTTAAGCCCTATTCGGACAGTAACTGTTTCGCGTGGGGTCATAAGGTATTTTCATCATTGTCAGGGGCTAGTCTGTGATTTTATTGCCGTCTGAATCCAGAATGTCCGTGTTTTTCTTCCACCATCCATGTAAAAATCCCAGGCGAATGACCTCCTGTTTTTAGACAAACACCACGGCCGTGTGGTCATTTAACTGCCGTCCGAATTAGGGCTGTTTAACGATTAATCGCGACTAATCGCACCCAAAATAAAAGTTTGTGTTTACATAATATATCTGTTTGTGCTGTGTATAATTATTATGTATATATAAATACACACACATGCATGTCTATATTTAAGGAAAAAAGATATATATTTATACATAAAATATTTATATTTAAATATAAAACATTTATATTAATATAAAATATATATATATATATATGCAACTATTTCTTGAATATATATACGTTTGTGTGTATTCAAATATACATAGTAATTATACACAGCATATATATATATATATATTAATACCGACTTTTATTTTGGATGCGATTAGTCGCGGTTAATCTTTAAACAGCACTAGTCTGAATCCACATCTCTGAGTTTTCATGAATATATCACTTCAGAATTCACTGTTTATATCCTTTTTGACCCCTGCAGAGCACCATACGGTTGCGCTTCGCTGTCATTTGGATGCATTTTAAAGATCTAGACTTTTATTACTGAAATGCTGGCACGTATTTAAAAGAGCAATATACATTCATCACTGCTCAAAAAATAAAATAGCACGCAAACATTTGAAATGGGCCGTTATTACGGCAGCGATTATATCTGTTAATAACCACAGCATTATGAACACCTCATGTCAATAAGAGGCTGTATTCACTTATTCCCGCTCATTTCCATGTGGAATAAAATGACATCCTTTATTTTGAGATCAAATACAAGACCATTTGAACTATAATATGCGTCTATATATCTTCCGATTTTTAAACGGATTTATCAAAATTAAATAATAATTAGGATATTATTTTCCTATTATTAAATTAAATATGCATGTATTTTTATTATAGCAAGCATATGGCATTTTATTTACAGCACCATCGACCTCAATTGACACCGTTCCCAGGATCACAAAACTCACTCGATCACAAGTTTTATTGCGCAAATTTATTTTTACGGATTTCCACGTGAGGAATAATTACCGTCTGAATAGGGCAATATTTGGCGTAATCCTTGTCTTTTATTCCCGCTGTATTAAAATAGTAAAGTCCTGGAAAATGATGGCTGAGAAAGAGTGGGAACCCGGACAGTCTTGCAGTAATCTTCAGTTGTTATTCTCGCTTCACTGACCTTTACGATGTGTTTTAGGCATCGACTACAAGCCTCCAGAGTACAAGGAGCACGACTTCAGCGAGCCACCCAAATTCACCACCGCCCTGGCCAATCGCAGCACTACTGTCGGCTACAACACCAAACTGCTCTGCTCCGTTAGGGGATTCCCCAAGGTATGTGTGAACCAATGAACCGTCAGTATTTCTGCTATAGCGAGCGGTGGCTAGGTGCACATGTTTTGTGAGACCAATCAATAAGTGGTTCCATACTAGCTAAAGTAAAATAAGATGTTTCAAGTAGAGTGTTTTAAAGGGTTAGTTCACCCAAAAATGTAAATTGTGTCATTAATTCCTCACCCTCATGTGGTTGGACACCCGTCAGACCTCCGTTCATCTTCAGACACAAATGAAGATATTTTAGTGTAAAGCTGATGCTGAGAAAGGCTTCAGATAGGCCTCCATTGGCATTCAGTACATTTACACTCACAAGACCCATAAAAGGCACTAAAAACGTCGTTACAAAGTCCATCTCACCACAGTGACTCTACAATAATTTTACGATGCGACGACAGTAGTTTTTGTGCGCAAAAAAATAAAAAAATAACGCCTTTATCCAGCTTGTTCTTGTCTTCCGTGTGTGTCTCCACGACGCATGCGTGAGAATATGAGCAGATCCGGCGTTCGGACACATGACCCAGAAGAGATTTGTTTACGAGCAGAGGAAGACGCGCGTGTCTCAGCTGTTGAATTCTACATTGATCGTGCTTTAGGTCTCGGCGTAGTTCTCAAAATGGGGTTAAAGTGGCATTTCATGGATTCCTGAACGCCGGATCTGCTCATATTCTCACGCATGCGTCGTGGAGACACACACGGAAGACAAGAACAAGCTGGATAAAGCTGTTATTTTGATTTTTTTTTTTGCGCACAAAAACTATTGTCGTCGCTTCGTAAAATTATTGTAGAGTCACTGTGGTGAGATGGACTTTGTAACGACGTTTTTAGTGCCTTTTCTGGGTCTTGTGAGTGTAAATGTACTGAATGCCAATGGAGGCCTATCTGAAGCCTTTCTCAGCATCAGCTTTACACTAAAATATCTTCATTTGTGTCTGAAGATGAACGGAGGTCTGACGGGTGTCCAACCACATGAGGGTGAGGAATTAATGACAGAATTTTCATTTTTGGGTGAACTAACCCTTTAAGTGTGCAAATTTCAATGCACATGCTTCCCGTCCTGTTCTGTGCATGCATTAGGGATGCACGATATATCGGTCCCATATCGGTATCGGCCGATATATGTTAATATTTTAAAATAAATCAATAATGTATTATTCCCTTCAGCTGAGACACCTCAGATGCGCACTGATGGGTTTGAATTGCTTGAAATATGATTGAAATCATTCAAAAAAAGGAAAATACAGTTATCGGCTACATATGAGAACATCATTATTGTGTATTTGGGACATGGATTTAATGGTGAGGCTTTTGTTTTTGTAATCAGGCTCTTAAAAATGTTATCAAAATTTGGATTTGGATTTATCGGACAATATATCGGTTATCGGCTTTAAAATATACATAATTATCGGTTATCGGACAAAATTTGCATCCCTACTGTGTATATATGCATTTTTCCAAATTTTCCAATTGGGTGGGGTTTTTTTAAAGCTGCAACTCTTGTTTTAGTGCAGTGGTTGATTGACAGGTGAGTGTGCGGTCATCCGGGATAAATTACTACAAATGCAATGTGGTCAAGTCCAGGGCTCTGAACCGGTTCAAGGAACGAAAACCGGAAACGAACGAAATTTTAAGAGGAACAAAAACGAAAACGAAATCAAAATCAATTTGAATCGTTCTGAACAGAAACGTTAATTTGAAATGGCCATTAACCGGTTAATAACGTTATTTTATCGTTCTCTTTAATATTTTAATTTGGCAGTGGCCAATCATGAATAGAGTAGTGCAGCATGTGATGTGACGGATCAAGCGAGAGTGAAATGTCATCTGTGAATCTACAGTAACGCAAGTCAGTGTGAGCGCATTTACACGCCTCAAGCACATTTCTCTCCCCGCTGAGCTCATCAATGAAAGCGCAGGTATTGGAGGACATTCTTTTCGAACGTTTAAATAAGCAGTGCAGACTTTAAGCTCAAATAGTCTGATTTAGGCTAGTTTGTAGATTCCGTTTAAGCCTGTCCAAGTAGGCTATAGCATCTATCAAACATTTCTCCTAAAGTCTTTCAGATTGCCAATACAGCTCAATGTTTTCTATATAGACGGCTGATGCTTCGTATTAAATGATATGTTATATTGCATTAAATGATCAAGCTTTATTAGCTGACTGAATTTGATTATGGGATGCAGATGTGTTGCGCAGTGTTTGCTTTGAAATGACCAGCATTAAAAGAGCAATGGTTATCCAGTTTATTTATTCTTTATTCATGCAATTTTTAAAACAAGTCGTGTTGAAAAAAAGTTATGTACAAAGAATGTTCTCACTCTTCTGAAAAGAATTCGGCATAAGAGCCACTTTCCGCTCCATTAAAACAGGTCCGCTGTTTATGCTTTGTAATTAATGGATGTTTCTGTTGTGGTTTTAAAAATGTTATGAAATAAATATTCAAGTTTAATTACCATGCGTTATATTATTATTGAGTGAAAAATAAGTCTATTTATACATATTTGTTTAAAGTATAGGCTAAATTAAAATAACGTTATTAACCGGTATTTTTTCACATCAAACCGTTTTCGGAACAGTAATGTTTATTGAGGAACGCAAAAACGGAAACGCTATAATATCGATTCTGCTCGGAGTGAACCATTGATATTTTTTTCCGTTTTTAAGCCCTGGTTAAGTGCAAACATTTTGGATCGCTGGACCCTTTCCGAGCTGTCCGCTTGGGTTCAGATCACCCCAATCCCTCCAGGTGTAAAACACCAGTTGATTCCGCCTCATGCGATTCATTACGGTGTTAAATTATTCTGAAGATTGTGCTGATGTGTAATCCGTCAAGAGCTGTTGAACAGTCCAGCTGTGAGTGAGAGACCACTGAAGCGTAGGAATCCGGCACCAACATGCCATCAGAGAGAGCGCAGCTCCTCGTGGCAAAGATAACTAGACGAGGGACAGCATGAGTTGGATAAGTGGGATTCCTGCATCACTGGGACGGGATGAGCTTCCAAACACTGATATGTGGAGGCCATGACAGTGAAAGTGTGCATAGCGTTGATCAGCATCCAAAGTTGACACTCACCAAGAGCCAAAGGCCAGGAAAAATGGCTTTGGTGAGTAAATAAAACACCCAGCTGCTGGAAAAAAGATATTATACGTAATACTTAAAAAAACATAATATAGTCTTTTGTAGAAAACATTACATTGCTGTGTAACTTTTAGCTGGGATGGCTAGTTTTCATTATCGGTATATACACTATATTACCAAACGTTTCAGGACGCCTGTCTTTACATGCACATGAGCTTTAATGCCATCCCATTCTCAATCCGT
Source organism: Gobio gobio (assembly GCF_949357685.1). Classification (NCBI taxonomy): domain Eukaryota; kingdom Metazoa; phylum Chordata; class Actinopteri; order Cypriniformes; family Gobionidae; genus Gobio; species Gobio gobio. The sequence continues at coordinate 2,223,610 of NC_137110.1, read as the reverse complement.
AGGGTTTAATATGGAGTATTAACAGCTCTAACAGCTTCAACTCCACAAGGTTTAGGAGTGTGTTTTTAGAAGCAAATTTGTGATGTTGGACGAGAAGGCCTGGCTCTCAGTCTCCGCTCTAATTCATCCCAAAGCTGTTCTATCGGGTTGAGGTCAGGACTCAAGTTCCTCCACACCAAACTCCTCATCCATGTCTTTATGGAGCGGCGCTTTGTGCACTGGTGCATGCTGGGACAGGAAGGGGCCGTCCCCAAACTGTTCCCACAAAGTCGGGAGCATGAAATTGTCCAAAATGTCTTGGTGAAGCATTAAGAGTTCCTTTCACTGGAACTAACCCCTGAAAAACAACCCCACCCCATAATCCCCCCTCCACCAAACTTAACACTTGGCACAATGCAGTCAGGCAAGTCCGGTTCTCCTGGCAACCGCCAAACCCAGACTCGTCCATGGGATTGTCAGACAGAGAAGCGTGATTGGTCACTCAGAGAACACGTCTCCACTGCTCTAGAGTCCAGTGGCGGCGCACTTTACCCCACTGCATCCCACGCTTTGCATTGCACTTGGTGATGTAAGGCTTGGATGAGCTGCTCGGCCATGGAAACCCATTCCATGAAGCTCTACACACTGTTCTTGAGCTCATCTGAAGGCCACAGAAGTTTGGAGGTCTGGAGCTCTTGACTCTGCAGAAAGTTGGCGACTTCTGTGACCCTCAGCATGCGCTGACCCCGCTCTGTGACCCTCAGCATGCGCTGACCCCGCTCTGTGACCCTCAGCATGCGCTGACCCCGCTCTGTGACCCTCAGCATGCGCTGACCCCGCTCTGTGACCCTCAGCATGTGCTGTGACCCTCAGCATGTGCTGACCACGCTCTGTGACCCTCAGCATGCGCTGACCCCGCTCTGTGACCCTCAGCATGTGCTGACCACGCTCTGTGACCCTCAGCATGTGCTGACCACGCTCTGTGACCCTCAGCATGCGCTGACCCCGCTCTGTGACCCTCAGCATGCGCTGACCCCGCTCTGTGACCCTCAGCATGTGCTGACCACGCTCTGTGACCCTCAGCATGTGCTGACCCCGCTCTGTGACCCTCAGCATGTGCTGACCACGCTCTGTGACCCTCAGCATGTGCTGACCACGCTCTGTGACCCTCAGCATGCGCTGACCCCGCTCTGTGACCCTCAGCATGTGCTGACCACGCTCTGTGACCCTCAGCATGTGCTGACCCCGCTCTGTGACCCTCAGCATGTGCTGACCCCGCTCTGTGACCCTCAGCATGTGCTGACCACGCTCTGTGACCCTCAGCATGTGCTGACCCCGCTCTGTGACCCTCAGCATGTGCTGACCACGCTCTGTGACCCTCAGCATGCGCTGACCCCGCTCTGTGACCCTCAGCATGAGCTGACCCCGCTCTGTGACCCTCAGCATGAGCTGACCCCGCTCTGTGACCCTCAGCATGAGCTGACCCCGCTCTGTGACCCTCAGCATGCGCTGACCCCGCTCTGTGACCCTCAGCATGTGCTGACCACGCTCTGTGACCCTCAGCATGCGCTGACCCCGCTCTGTGACCCTCAGCATGAGCTGACCCCGCTCTGTGACCCTCAGCATGAGCTGACCCCGCTCTGTGACCCTCAGCATGAGCTGACCCCGCTCTGTGACCCTCAGCATGCGCTGACCCCGCTCTGTGACCCTCAGCATGTGCTGACCCCGCTCTGTGACCCTCAGCATGTGCTGACCCCGCTTTGTGACCCTCAGCATGTGCTGACCCCGCTCTGTGACCCTCAGCATGCGCTGACCCCGCTCTGTGACCCTCAGCATGTGCTGACCCCGCTCTGTGACCCTCAGCATGCGCTGACCCCGCTCTGTGACCCTCAGCATGTGCTGACCCCGCTCTGTGACCCTCAGCATGCGCTGACCCCGCTCTGTGACCCTCAGCATGCGCTGACCCCGCTCTTCATGGCTGAGTTGCTGTTGTTCCCAATCGCTTCCACTTTGTTATAATCCCACTATCAGTTGAGTGTGGAATATTTAGTGTAATATTTGGCCTTATTGCACAGGCTTGAGTTCTCTGAGCTCCTGAGAGCGGCCCATTCTCTCACTAATGTGTGTAGAAGCGAACACACACACACACACACACACACTCCTGAGAGCGGCCCATTCTCTCTCTAATGTGTGTAGAAGCGAACACACACACACACACACACACTCCTGAGAGCGGCCCATTCTCTCTCTAATGTGTGTAGAAGCGTCTGCAGGCCTAGAGCTGGAGTTATACACCTGTGGCCATGAAGGGATTGAACACCTGAACTTGGCCCAATACTTTTAGCAATATTATGAGAAATGGCTTTTCATCATGTCTTCAACTACTTTGCAGCCCAGGATCGAGTGGATGAAGAACCAGATGATTATTGGTGACGACCCCAAGTTCAGGCAAATCAACAACCAGGGCATCTGCTCCCTAGAGATCCGCAAGCCCGGAAACTTTGATGGTGGCGTCTACACCTGCAGGGCCAAGAACCTGCACGGAGAGGCTTTGGTCAGCTGCAAACTGGAGGTTAAACGTGAGTAACTAAAGTCGAGTCAGGTCACCTTCATTTATACAGCGCTTTCTACAAAGCAGCTTTACAGTGATAATAGACACTTCATTGAAGAGAGATTGTTTTGGCTGTACAGCAGCGCTAGAAAAAAGTTATTGTCCAGCTAAAGTACGTTTTTGATTGATTAATTTCCTTTAGTTATTTACTTTGGGGCACTTACATGACACCATTTTCAACTAAAATAGAAAACTTTTAATGCGTGCTGGCCGTTCATTTGCCCGGCAACAGTGTTTGGTGGCTAGAGAACGCAAACTTTAAATAGTTTTGAAACGATACCGTTATCATAGTGTAAACATAAAAATGGCATGCACGTAAAGCATTATATTTGTATAGCACTATTATTGTCTATAGGCAAGCGTGTTTCAATACGTATGTGCGCATGCGCATATTTTTTCCTTTAATAAATAACCGCCAAATTACTTCATAATTTTCATTCATAATACAGCATTTTTAGTCGTTTCTGATAATTATGATAATGTTTAGAGAGCGCAGTAGACGTGATGGAGGATAATGTGTTAAGAGCTCAAGTACTGGAGATAAACCATTTAGTGCTTTGTAAGTAATAAGCAAGATTTTAAAATGTATGCGATGTTTAAAACCCCTTAACTGTCATTTAACTGGTTATTTTAATTTATTATTTAACTGGTGCTCTTTTATTGATCGCCTTTTTTCGTATCATATATTTAAGTAATTATCATAAATTAGGTGTCATTTGAAATCTTACAAACTCAAAATTCATCCTGGGAAAACCGTTTTGAAATCGGACATTGTGTTACCATGGAAACGGTACTCTAAATTATTCTCGCGGGCTCCTCCCCCTAGTGGGCGGTGTCATGTTTCATATTACAACAATTATTTTCACTACTTTATAATCAAAATCTTTTCCAATCTTGACAAAACACATACTGTCGGAAAGGTCTGAGTCTCAAGGGTCCATATTTGGTGACTGTTTTGTGATGGAAGTGATACTTGGACAGAAATTTACAGGAAAGTGCATCAAAAAAACAATCAATGGAATTTGAATGAAATAAAAAATATTTAGTACAGTATCTAATTTACAGTAAATTTAAACTTCCATAACTTTTTCATAATTTCATATTTTGAATTACTTCAGCAATAATCTGCAGAATGTCTTCTTTAAAACGAGATCAAACTTTGGTCTTTTTGCGTTTTGGACCAGCTGGAGTTTGTTTATTAGGCGAGCAGGGCAACCGCCAAGTAGAGCATTACAATAATCTACAGCTCATGAACATTACAATAATCTACAGCTCATGAACATTACAATAATCTACAGCTCATCTACATTACAATAATCTACAGCTCATGAACATTACAATAATCTACAGCTCATGAACATTACAATAATCTACAGCTCATCAACATTACAATAATCTACAGCTCATCAACATTACAATAATCTACAGCTCATCTACATTACAATAATCTACAGCTCATCAACATTACAATAATCTACAGCTCATCAACATTACAATAATCTACAGCTCATCTACATTACAATAATCTACAGCTCATCAACATTACAATAATCTACAGCTCATCAACATTACAATAATCTACAGCTCATGAATATTACAATAATCTACAGCTCATCAACATTACAATAATCTACAGCTCATGAATATTACAATAATCTACAGCTCATCAACATTACAATAATCTACAGCTCATGAACATTACAATAATCTACAGCTCATGAACATTACAATAATCTACAGCTCATCATCATTACAATAATCTACAGCTCATCAACATTACAATAATCTACAGCTCATCATCATTACAATAATCTACAGCTCATCATCATTACAATAATCTACAGCTCATCAACATTACAATAATCTACAGCTCATCAACATTACAATAATCTACAGCTCATGAATATTACAATAATCTACAGCTCATCAACATTACAATAATCTACAGCTCATGAATATTACAATAATCTACAGCTCATCAACATTACAATAATCTACAGCTCATGAATATTACAATAATCTACAGCTCATCAACATTACAATAATCTACAGCTCATGAACATTACAATAATCTACAGCTCATGAACATTACAATAATCTACAGCTCATCAACATTACAATAATCTACAGCTCATGAACATTACAATAATCTACAGCTCATGAACATTACAATAATCTACAGCTCATCAACATTACAATAATCTACAGCTCATCAACATTACAATAATCTACAGCTCATCAACATTACAATAATCTACAGCTCATGAACATAACAATAATCTACAGCTCATCAACATTACAATAATCTACAGCTCATGAACATTACAATAATCTACAGCTCATCAACATTACAATAATCTACAGCTCATTAACATTACAATAATCTACAGCTCATGATCATTACAATAATCTACAGCTCATCAACATTACAATAATCTACAGCTCATCAACATTACAATAATCTACAGCTCATCAACATTACAATAATCTACAGCTCATCAACATTACAATAATCTACAGCTCATGAACATTACAATAATCTACAGCTCATGAACATTACAATAATCTACAGCTCATCAACATTACAATAATCTACAGCTCATCAACATTACAATAATCTACAGCTCATCAACATTACAATAATCTACAGCTCATCTACATTACAATAATCTACAGCTCATCAACATTACAATAATCTACAGCTCATCAACATTACAATAATCTACATCTCATGAACATTACAATAATCTACAGCTCATCAACATTACAATAATCTACAGCTCATGAACATAACAATAATCTACAGCTCATCTACATTACAATAATCTACAGCTCATCAACATTACAATAATCTACAGCTCATGAACATAACAATAATCTACAGCTCATCATCATTACAATAATCTACAGCTCATCAACATTACAATAATCTACAGCTCATCTACATTACAATAATCTACAGCTCATCTACATTACAATAATCTACAGCTCATCAACATTACAATAATCTACAGCTCATCTACATTACAATAATCTACAGCTCATCAACATTACAATAATCTACAGCTCATCAACATTACAATAATCTACAGCTCATGAACATAACAATAATCTACAGCTCATCTACATTACAATAATCTACAGCTCATCTACATTACAATAATCTACAGCTCATCTACATTACAATAATCTACAGCTCATCTACATTACAATAATCTACAGCTCATCTACATTACAATAATCTACAGCTCATCTACATTACAATAATCTACAGCTCATCTACATTACAATAATCTACAGCTCATCAACATTACAATAATCTACAGCTCATCAACATTACAATAATCTACAGCTCATCAACATTACAATAATCTACAGCTCATGAACATTACAATAATCTACAGCTCATCAACATTACAATAATCTACAGCTCATGAACATTACAATAATCTACAGCTCATCAACATTACAATAATCTACAGCTCATCAACATTACAATAATCTACAGCTCATGAACATTACAATAATCTACAGCTCATCAACATTACAATAATCTACAGCTCATCTACATTACAATAATCTACAGCTCATCAACATTACAATAATCTACAGCTCATCAACATTACAATAATCTACAGCTCATCAACATTAAAATAATCTACAGCTCATCAACATTACAATAATCTACAGCTCATCAACATTACAATAATCTACAGCTCATCAACATTACAATAATCTACAGCTCATCAACATTACAATAATCTACAGCTCATCAACATTACAATAATCTACAGCTCATCAACATTACAATAATCTACAGCTCATCAACATTACAATAATCTACAGCTCATCAACATTACAATAATCTACAGCTCATCAACATTACAATAATCTACAGCTCATCAACATTACAATAATCTACAGCTCATCAACATTAAAATAATCTACAGCTCATCTACATTACAATAATCTACAGCTCATCAACATTACAATAATCTACAGCTCATCTACATAACAATAATCTACAGCTCATGAACATAACAATAATCTACAGCTCATCAACATTACAATAATCTACAGCTTATCAACATTACAATAATCTACAGCTCATCAACATAACAATAATCTACAGCTCATCAACATTATTTTACACCCAAAGTGTGGCACATAAAGGCGCTTTCATTCGTTGTCGCTGCTTATTGCACTTAAACATTCAAATACACACAAAATAATGTCAAAATGCACAGTCAGTTCTGTAAGTGAATGTAAACAGCTGAGAAAGAAAGCACACGTGTAACAGTGTAATGGATCCGTGCATCAGCTCTTAAAGTGACAGCAGCCTAATATTCCTCCTGACAAATGATGAGATAATATTACAAATATATGGTATAGATGCCAAAATTGTGGCCAGTGAAAATACAGAGTGGCTAGTAACTTTGGAAAAGCATTAGACACAGCGAATGCCGAGCAAATAAATGTCAAGCTCTGAGTGGATTGATATGAAACGATGCGATTCCAGATTCTTAAGAGTTTATATTTAGCACGGAAATGCAAATGTGTAAAATGCATGTTGCTGTCAGATGATCTTCAGCGTGTTATGATTGGGATCAAACGGAGCATCTCGTCTAATATCAGTGTAATCCAGCCTAAGCTATGTTAACACACATGCTTAACCTGATCCGGGAACTGCTTTTATGTTTGTCAAGTTATCACTTCACACGCGTCTACACTGGGTTATTGTTACTGAGAAATGATTTACAGCCTTATGAATGGAGATGTCAGGCAGAACAAGAGTCTCCACGTGTGTTTGTTTGGGTGACGAATACTGAACTGCATTCTGGGTTTCTTTCCCAACAGAGCCTGTGGTTGCTGACGCCGATAAGAAATGAGTTCCGCGTTCATACAGGTCAGTGTCTATTTTTAGATGTGTAAAGTACCAGAGTAACTGCTGTACTTCTAGTATTACACCACAAAAGGCCAGGAAGGGGTTTTAAATGGGGAAAATACGAGTTTTATTCAGTTAAATTCTCCGAACTTTCAACAGAGAAATGTGTCTTGATCATCAAATCCTCATATTAGGATCATGTGACACTGAAGACTGGAGTAATGATGCTTTGCATCACAGAAATAAATTACACTTTATTATATATGCTCATAGAAAGCGGCTGTTTGAAATCGTAAAAATATTTCAAATTTTTACAGTGTTTAAATATTTCATATTTGTATTTTTTGAGCATTCTACCTCAAAAGGAACAGCTTTGAGAATGTGCACCGATTTAACGTTTTTACTTTGGAGTGCCAAAAAGCTATTTGAGTCTCTTGAGAAGACATCTGTCTTCCCCCCCGAGCCCTGACCTTACATGGGGGACACTAAACATGGAGATTTGCTGGAGGTGTCCGAGTGGCCATTCCCCATAAATTAAACTGGTAATGACCGCGGGAGAGACGGAATTACATCCCCCTGACTCTGCACCAGTGTCAGACGGCTAGATCTCGTCCCAGAAACACTGTACATCTGAGTTTGTGTTGCTTGGAGTGCCCGAGCTATTTTCAGGCCGTCCTGACACCTGTTCCTTGTTCTTCCTCTCTGCATGCTCTCTAGTCCCAAATAAGGAGCAGAAAAATGTGGGATCCCTCTCAAAAGGTGAGGACTCGTGCTAGAATGTTCCAGCTCTGATGAGAACGCTCAGATGTTCTGTGCACAGCTGACTTCTGTATTAATGCAGTTTGTGGAGGACTTGTTTATTCTACTTATTATTTATTCCATAAACAGGGGTGCACTTACATTTTTACAGTCTGGTTCTCATGAGAGCACACAGAGATTCAGTGTGATGCATTAAATATAACTATAAAAATGTATAATAGCATTATATAGCTTAATATATATATATGTATTAAGTATTAAATAAATGTACTTTATACAGGGTTTCTGTGGGTCTTAATTTGACCTTCCACACCTTATAAATGTCTTAAATTGGATCTGAAAGTCTTATATTCAATATCATGGCATTAAATCAGGACCCTGTGATTATTGCAATGCAGAAGATGTGGACAGAATTACAGAATCCATTCATAAATATGTAATTTACTGTATAATGCAGAATGTAATCACAGTATATAAAATCAACAGTATGACAGAACACTTAAGGGACAGTTCATCCAAAAATGGGTAATTTACCAAACCCGTCAGCCTTTCCTTCATCATATAAAGCCATCGAGTCTCATCAGAACATCTGGAATAATCCGCTCGATCCGTATGGATCAGTTTCACTTTATGATCTTTCTGAAGCGTCAGTAGTTGCTTAGACTGTCAATGGAGGACAGAAATCTTTCATTTCATTATAAAATCTTAATTTGTGTTCAGAAGATGAATGAAAGTCAGTGTAACTCTTAAAGCAGAGTCCATAACACAATAAACTATACACACACATATATATATATACACACAGATTTCATAGTGCCTTAAATTGCATGCAAAAGTGGCATAGTGGGATTTTTGTTTTCCAGCTCAAATTCAAAACATCCTATTTATATACATTTAATAACACACAAAATGAAGAAATTAAGTCTTGTTTTGTAGGAAATTGAACAAAATTAGGTGAGTTTATGCTTAAAAGAAGAACAATATCTGTCATTGGGTATGAAAATTACTTTATTCCACTGAATTGTTGATTTTTATGAACACATTGGCTGATATTTGTTCTTGTTTTAATCATAAAATCACTTTCAGAAGTTTATCGTATACTTAAAAATACACTGCTAATATCTTTATTTGTATATGAATTTGCAAGCTTTTATTTTGGCGGGTTGCTACACGCCGAGTGAAATCTGCAGATTTATTATGCATTCAGTTCAAATGGAAATCTTTTACAGTTAATGATTATTAAAGTTAGAATTGTAATGTATTTTACAGCTGTTAACCATGTCGGTATGAAAATGAGTGTCTGAATTTATTACAGCGCATTTTTTTATTTTGGTCATGATGTGCACCCCTGTATATAAACAATAAAAATAATAAAACATTAACAAAAATCACCAAAATTATATATTTAAATGTTTTTTCCTTGAAAAGAAAATGGCTTAAAATGTAACTCGACACCCTTGCCTCATTTAGTATACGCAGTTCTGTTAATATGCAAATATGAATATGAAAGTATTTTATTTTTGTCCCATTTTACCATGGTTAAGAGTGCAAATAGTTAATTTGGTTATTATATATAAATATACAGTCAAAACCAAAATCTATTCAGAAACATTATCACAGTTTATAGTTTAGAAAATGGTAATAAAATATGAGCAGAACTCATCTTGATAATGTCAGATCACTGATAGAAAGGGATGTAATGGAAAACAATCAACCAATCAGCTGTTAGATTTAAGGACACAATCAGATAATACCAATTTAGCTCAACCAATGACTAATCAATGCTTCATTTAGTTCAGTCTGTGGGGTCAAAGGTCACATTAGCAATCAATTAAAGAAGAAATCCTCTGAAGTGTTTGTGATCAAAAGTGATATTCTTGCCACTAATTGTACTTTTCTTCCCGTGTGTAGGATTGTGAAGACGTCTTTTGCTGATGAGAAACAAAATCATGTACATATGAAATAAAAAAAAACAAAAAATAGACATTTTCTTTTCTTTTTTTTCATAATTTAATGCTTTGCCTCACAATTATGAAAAAGCACATATTTATGACATCAGCAGCTGCTTGTGACATGTAATGATTGTGGTCCCTGACCGTGTCCAGTGATGTAACCCGGATCCGGACCAACAGGAGTGTTTGTTCAATTAAACCACAGCCTTTCACCCACCCACATGATGTCTTTTGTCATTTATGTAACGTTTACAGGAGCGGTTCAGTACGAGATGCAACAGGCGGAGTGACCCTGAACACAAGACATTCAGTTGTATGGAAATTATTTTACTGTGACGCAAAGTTTATACAGACACTTTCCTAAGCAGTGGAAACTCAACTGAGGGCAGACGGGTTACTGAAGGACACACACACACACACTCACTAAGATAAATGTGTCAGTGAGAATGCGAAGACTCTCAATGGACTATGTGTTATGCATGATGTTCATTATCGACTTCTCAGCGTTCCTGTGAGAGAAACTTAAGGCCTAGTGCTTATTTAGTTTGGCCGACATCATCAAACCCTGTGCCAGCACAACTGAAGCTGTTGGAAAATGGACAATAAAACTAATTTGGTAAGGTTTATGCTTAATAATGTAGCATACAGTAATTAATTTTGATTTTGGGTCTAAAAATGTAAGGCTTTTTATGTAGATGACCCAATTCCAGTGCATCTATGGCATTGATTCACTGTGAAAAGCATTATTTTTTTTATTTTTTAATCCAGGTATTTTTACATGGTAAATTACATGCATTTCAGGTGCATTCATTGTGTTATATCATGGTGAAATTTAAGGTTAAGATGAGACTTTCTTTGAGAATGTAAGCCGGACATTTCCAAAATGTGTTTAAATATAGAACCGTTAGAATGCATCTGTAGCTAAATTGCATTTCTGGTTGAAATTTCACTCAAAAGAGAAAGAAAGAAATTTCTGAAGTCGATCTAGGTTTAAAGATAAGGTTGTTACACTAAAAAAAAAAAATTCTGTAGTTTTTAACCCAAGTAGGGTTGCCACCTTTGGTGTGGCAAAATAAGGGACACCCATTCATGACCCCCCCCCCCCCCCCCCCCCCCCCCCAAAAAAAAAAAAACACGTCATGAAATGATTATTTCTACATTGACAACTTTACAGCTCAATAATAAACCATAAGAAAACATGAGATCAAGTATGTGAACTTGCAACAGAACACATTTTATATTATTTTACATTTGATTATTTTATTTATTTCTAAAGAACTTTTTAGTAGCCTATTTGGTGCACTTTAAAGGGATATTTCACCCAAAATGAAAATTCTGTCATCATTTACTCGCCCTCATGATGTTCCAGACTTGTATGAGTTTCTTTGTTCTGCTGAACACAAAAGAAGATATTTAGAAGAATGTTTGTAACCAGGCTTCTTTGGGGGCACCATTGACTTCCATAGTAATCTTCCTGTGTGTTCAACATAAAGAAATGTATACATGTTTGGAACAACTTGGGGGTGAGTAAATTATGACAGAATTTTCATTTTTGGGTGAACTGTCCCTTTAAGCAGTCATTCTGAACCAGTAATCACTTTTTTGAATTTCAAAAATGTAATTTTTTTTAATTAATTTACTTAAATTATGACTATATTATCATGTAATTATTTGTCCCATTTTTATCAAAAAAAATTTTTAAATGTCATAAACTTTATATGACAGGATTATTGTTTATGTATGATTATAGCGTAGCTAAATTATAAATTAATAATTACATTTATTAGGCTATAATCTATTAATTAACCTGTCTAAAAAATAATAATTTTGTCTGCAAAGCTCTGATAATATTATATTAAGATATTATCCATTAAAAAAAAAACTATAGGCTAACTTTAGAAGCACAGATGTGTCTGTCACCGCTGTTGCTTTAAGTCAGACAGTCTGAGACACTGAAATGCTTCTCATAAAGTGTGCAGTTGGCCTGAGGTTCATCCTGAGTTACTGGACAGACCCATTGATACCTTTTTGATATTCAGCTCTATATCTGGAGATCCTCTTGCGTTTAAACGGTGGACGCGACGCGAGCTCGACATGTTTTTAAAAACCGCGCAAGTTTACAGGCACACTCTGGCACAGCGCATGTTCTCGAGACTCCGCCGCTATGGCAACAAAGCCGCTAAAATGCAATCACGCACAAATGAGCTCCTGTACTACTTATTGTGAAATTGATTTCTTTATATTTGCTATAAGTATTCTCCACACTGCAAAATCCTTGTGTGTTTATTGAACTACGTGTGGACCTATGTAAAATACGGAACAAATCGCGTCCCGTATTGGTTTGATACGGAACGCGTCATTTTGCTTGTAAATACGGGACGATTCCGTATTTTACGGGACGGGTGGCAACCCTAAACCCAAGGGCTGGGTAAATATAGGACAGAACACGTTGATTATTTTTACCCAGCATCATGTTGATTAGTTTCTACTATTTCTACTAGCTTTTGTTTTACTTCATATGAATTAATGTCTATGGATTAACTTAAATCCTGTAGCCTAGGCCTAAACTTGTTTGTAAATTCCACACAACCACTGACTTGCATGGTAATATCTTTATTCTCGGTCATATTTTACAGTAGCATATATTATATACATATTGTCTACATTTAACCTTGTTTAACAGGTAAAAAGTAAGCATTTAGAAGTAATTCACGTGTAATCGGTCAGTCTCTGTTGGCCCGTTTCCACCGTAGCGGCGCTGGATCTCGTGCCGGAGCTTGTGTTGTGTTCAGCGGGGGAACTTCTAACTTCAGACCGCCGTCCTGCGTTTCTCTCTCAGCCGAAATATACAGTGACTGATTCCATAACCTGTCCATAAACAATCAGTGAACAGCTCAGGGGACATATTTAAACATCAGTATTTATATTCTGTATCTTAATAAAGTCATAAAATGTTATTCAAGGCATCAGGCGTTTCTATCACGCGACAAGATCAACGCGACTCACATCGCGGCCCTGTTGCTTTGCATACATACAAAAACGATATACAGAAAGATAACGAATTTATAGACAATATGAAATATACACAAACAAACCTGTATTTTACCGAAGGCACCAATTTCTCTTGAAGAGAACGCTAAACTACTCAAACACTGGGTTGTTACGTCTGACCCAGGATCTGTGTAACACATAAACTACTCAAACACTGGGTTGTTACGTCTGACCCAGGATCTGTGTAACACATAAACTACTCAAACACTGGGTTGTTACGTCTGACCCAGGATCTGAGTAACACAAAAACTACACAAACACTGGGTTGTTACATCTGACCCAGGATCTGAGTAACACAAAAACTACACAAACACTGGGTTGTTACATCTGACCCAGGATCTGAGTAACACATAAACTACTCAAACACTGGGTTGTTACGTCTGACCCAGGATCTGTGTAACACATAAACTACTCAAACACTAGGTTGTTGCGTCTGACCCAGGATCTGAGTAACACAAAAACTACTCAAACACTGGGTTGTTACATCTGACCCAGGATCTGAGTAACACATAAACTACTCAAACACTGGGTTGTTACGTCTGACCCAGGATCTGTGTAACACATAAACTACTCAAACACTAGGTTGTTGCGTCTGACCCAGGATCTGAGTAACACAAAAACTACTCAAACACTGGGTTGTTACATCTGACCCAGGATCTGAGTAACACATAAACTACTCAAACACTGGGTTGTTACGTCTGACCCAGGATCTGAGTAACACAAAAACTACACAAACACTGGGTTGTTACGTCTGACCCAGGATCTGAGTAACACAAAAACTACTCAAACACTGGGTTGTTACGTCTGACCCAGGATCTGAGTAACACAAAAACTACACAAACACTGGGTTGTTACGTCTGACCCAGGATCTGAGTAACACATAAACTACTCAAACACTGGGTTGTTACGTCTGACCCAGGATCTGAGTAACACATAAACTACTCAAACACTGGGTTGTTACGTCTGACCCAGGATCTGAGTAACACATAAACTACTCAAACACTGGGTTGTTACGTCTGACCCAGGATCTGTGTAACACATAAACTACTCAAACACTGGGTTGTTATGTCTGACCCAGGATCTGTGTAACCCATAAACTACCCAAACACTGGGTTGTTATGTCTGACCCAGGATCTGAGTAACACATAAACTACTCAAACACTGGGTTGTTATGTCTGACCCAGGATCTGAGTAACACATAAACTACTCAAACACTGGGTTGTTACGTCTGACCCAGGATCTGTGTAACACAAAAACTACCCAAACACTGGGTTGTTACGTCTGACCCAGGATCTGAGTAACACATAAACTACTCAAACACTGGGTTGTTACATCTGACCCAGGATGTGTGTAACACATAAACTACTCAAACACTG
>NC_137110.1:2116497-2203997 GCF_949357685.1 Gobio gobio | reverse complement strand
AGGTCATGCTTGTGATGACATGTACCAAGTTTGGTTTGAATATGATAAAGCGTTGCAGAGATATAGCCTAAAGTGTATTTTTGCAACTGCTATGTAAAATTTGTTTGCGCGTTTATCGAAATTAATTTGACGAATCAACTTGAATTCCATAACTTTTATGTCTGAAGATGATCTGGTTCAATTTTTGTGAAAATCAGAGCAACGGCCTTGGAGGAGTTCGAAAAAAGTAGGTTTTCCGGAAAATTCTGAATGGCGGGAAAATTTTCATGACGGAAAATGACGATGAGTGAAACTTTGGACAGGTGGTGGCGCTAGAGGGATTGTTTTAGAGACTCCAAAATTGGTGTGGTTAATGTTGGGCCAGTCCTCTATCTGTGTGCCAAATTTCATAACTTTCCCGCAAACGGTTCTATGGGCTGCCATAGACTTCAATGGCGGAATAATAATAAGAAATCTAACGGTTTCAATAGGAGCCTCCGCACCTTGGCCCCTAAAAATAAAACATAATAACTCATGTGTCTCAACTGTACCCCGCTGACCACCTCGAACATTTCTCTAGATTTTACGATGACCTTGCTAAGTAAAATACGTCAGTTTTTAGAGCACAGGTTAAGGTTTACGAAAATATAAGTTAATTTTAACAGTCATGTAAGGATGAGAAGCTATTCAAAGTGGATGGGACGCGGTGAAATGAAAAACTTACCATAGAAAAAAAAATTCGCCGAAGCGAATGTACTTCAAACTTCCCACGATCGAAGAGGGCGATAATATGCATGTGCGATGCAAATTATCGCAGATCAGACTTGTTGTGCACGCAAGTTATTTGAGGTGTTTCAAATGTACCTGGTCTACCCTACAGTCTGAGTGACCACATTTTCCTTAATTCTGCATAATAGTTACATTTCCCCCAAATCACAAGTTTAATACGGTCTGTTAGATACGTTTAATCGGCTGCTGTGCCAGTCCAATGATGTGATTTATTATCAACATGCAGAAGTGTCTGTCGCTAATGTGAGCGCTGTCATGATGTGTCGGCTTACATTACATTTAGTTTAATTTGATGGTTTTGTGGCCGATTGTCACCATATTCCGTTGAAATAACATGGTCAGAATTATTGGCACCCCTAAATATGATCAAAGATGGCTGTAAAAATAAATCTGCATTTTTATCCTTTTGATCTTTCATTAACCCTCTGGAGTCTGAGCTCTTTTGGTGCCCTTTAGAAGTTTTGACATTTGTGTTTTTTTCAGTTGCTTATAAACACATTAATGGCAAAAGTTTAATCACACTGTGTTCAGCACAAACTGGGCTACCATAATATGTGAGCAACGTGTATGTATGCTTGTATTTTTGAGAGAAAAATGTTTATGCACAAAAAAAATGTGTTTTAAAATTAAGTCCTCAAAACACACAATAGATATGTGTTCACAAGACGGTTGACTCCTGTGTGTATTTGCATAGAGTTTTTGCTTCAAACTGATGTGAGAATCATTGAGCCTACTCATTCACATAAAACAATATATTGATTTACATTTTGTAAGACAGTTTTTCTTCACAAAGCCAATATGCGAGGAGGCGTGATAGCTAATGAATAATGCTGGAGAGGACAAAAGAACACAATAACCCGCACAATGAGCTGCATAATGAATGAGCTTCAGGTAGGCCTAGGTGACAGAGCAACAGAGCAAAGGAAATATTAATATTTTTTGTAGTGTATTTTATTTGGAATGTAGTCAACAAAGGCCTATTATATTTAAAAAAAAATGCAAAAATCTTACCTTTCATTGAAGTAAAAGAATTGAGGATGGGGGAAGATCACATGTTTTTCTCCAAAATAGGTTGGCCATGTGTATATCAAAATAGAAGAAAAATATTTTAAGTGGTCATTAATGGACAATAATTATTGCACAAATAGTATTTATTACCAAAATATCTCCTCAAAATATTCAATAAATATTATTTACTTGAATAGGCCATAGAACATTTATTTAATTGAACAACACCAATGACCACCAATGAGTATGAGTGTAGCCCTCAGGTATTCCTTACTAATTGGTCAAATACAAGAAAAACATTAATGTTAACAATGTTGCATCTCCATCAATGATACTGTAAATGTGGTTGACATAATAATCAATGCACATTATGCTGTACTGTTTACCAAAATTGCAGCAAATACCTGTATAGTGACCTGTTGTCTATCCGCTTAAAGGGTGAGTTCACCCCAAAAATGAGAATAATGTAATTCCTCAGCCTCATGCCGTTCCACAGCCGTAAGACATTAAGATATTTGGGTTAAATATCCACACAGAATCTCTCCAGATCCTTCAGATTCCAGCTCTTCTCTTCTGGTCATCAGGGCCGGCCCGTGGCATAGGCGGAATAGGCAAATGCTAGGGGCGCCACTCATCTATAGGGGCGCCAAAATGTATTACTGATACTATTTTATTCATATTAATTTGTAATATTACCAAATAAAGCGCAAAAAACTTAACCAAGTCCCCCGCCTCTTCCCGGTCCACCTCATCAATCTCCCCCGCCGAGCTACTTGAAGGGCGTCAGAAATATAACGCGCTATCAGTTTAACGTTGGGGAGATTTGTTGTGTCGCGTCGCCTCTCGCCGCATCTAATGTAGACAGGATTACTTTCATTTTTTAGGGCGCTTGGTCGCTCGCTCAAGGTGTAGACTCTGATGCAGGGAAGATAAGGGATACACTGCTCTTCTTATTTAGTATTTTTGTCTTTCTAGTCTAAATATTTAAAAATTCTTACATCAAGATGCATTTGCTAGATAAGTAAAATTATATTTTTTCTTAAGTGAGTTTATGCTTAAAACAAGCTAAATGATCTGCCAATGGGGTGAGAAAAATAATCTAGTTTCTGATTGAAATCGTGTTTCTGTCCCAAACAGAAATAAGATATTTTTTCTCACCCCATTTGGCAGATAATTTAGCTTGTTTTAAGCAAAAACTCACTTCATTTAGATTTTTTTTCCCCCAGAAAACAAGGAAAATATATCTTATGTCATTTTACTTATCTAGTAAATGCATCTTGATTTAAGAATTTTTAGATGTTTGGACTGGAAACAAGAAGAAAAATACTAAATAAGAAGAGCATTTTTTGCAGTGTAAAGACAGAGGTAAAGTGACGTAGGCTAATGAATGAACAGTTTATTTACCTGCATAGAAGTAAAATACTAATGTTCTCTGATTAATTCCTTAAACTATATGCAAGCAGCCGTTCTGGGTTCTCCAGAGGCCACAGACAGTGTGATTTTGTCAAAAAAAATCATATCTGTTTTTTTAAACGCATGTAATATCACTTTTTTAATAGCCTAATGTTTTTATTCTACAGTTGTGCAGTTTTAAGGAGACATATGGCAATTTTAAAATGTATTTGCCGAAATTAGTAATGATATTTATATACAGGTTTATTTAGCATAATTTTATGTAAATTTCACATTAAATATCTAAATTTCTCAGTTTAATTCATGGTGAAAACATGAATGTGCATAGTTTAGTGGAAGAAACTTTTGCTAGTTCTCAATGAATAGTTTGTGCATGAATGCCAGATGCACTCTTGCTATTAGTGTTTAGGCTGTAGGTGCTATTTTTGTATAGTTTAACTATCATCAGCCTTTAAAAAAATAAATAATAATAATATCATGAACATAATGACGGGGTAGAAAGGACTGGACATCATATAAAACAACTATAAAAAAAAACATCAATGCATTACAAAAATAAAACAGTAGCAGTGTTTCCACAACTTAGACTGTTAACATGTAGTGTTAAACCTTGATACAAGGGGCACCAAGTAAAATCTTGCCTAGGGCAGCAAATTGGTCAGGGCCGGCCCTGCTGGTCATCACTTGTTCTCTATAGGGTTCAGGTCAGGGACTGGGACGGCCTCCATTTTGTGCTGTGACACATTTGTGTGATGATGTTTGTTTTGTATCTTTGTCCTGATGGAAGATCCAACCACGGCCCATTATAAGATTACTAGCAGAGCTCGTCAGGTTTTGATGTTTTAACTCCTGGTATTTGCTGGAATCCATGATATGTGTCTGAAGAAGAAGTCCAGGACCTCCAACAAAAAAATCGTCCACAACATTAAAGATCCAGCGGTGTATATAACCGTGGACGGGGGACTTTTTATCTCATCTGGTGGGTTTGCTACCAAAAAGCTCTTGTTTTAGTGTCATCTGAGCACAGAATCAAGCACATCTCGTCCCTTATTGAGTTGCCCCCCCCCCCCCCCCCCCCACTATGGTAGTCAATGGCTGCCGAGATCTGCAAACATTCTTCCAAACATCTTCCTTTGTGTTCAGCAGAAGAAATAAATTCATCCAGGTTTGGAACAACTTGAGGCTGAGTAAATGACAGAATTTTCATTTTTGGGTGAACTATCCCTTCAGGTGCACAAAACTGTGATATCTTGCATCTTCCATCTATATGTGTATGTTTAAATCAAGAACTGGGGCCACTGTAAATATTCTTAATGCATCTGAGGATTTCTTGCTCTGTCATGCAGCCTGAGTTTCCTCCAGTCTAATATATAGTGCCGGCCAAAAGCTGCATCCCACTTTGCCAAAGGACGGCTGTGCAGGCACTGAAACAGGAAGACTTGGACATCTGCCACGGCCCGGAAGACTCGCCTGCCGCCTCAATAATAAATCTAATCATACAGCCCGTCCGCTACACCCGTTTGACATTCATAAAACCCATGGACACTCTATGTAGGTTATTATTGCTGAAATGCCATGGGTTTACTAACAAAAACACAAATATGTTAGGTAATAAATACACTCTAAAAAATGCTGGGTTAAAAACAACCCAAGGTGGGTTGAAAATGGACAAACCCAGCAATTGGGTTGTTTTAGCCCAGTGATTGGGTTGTTTTAGCCCAGAGATTGGGTTGTTTTAGCCCAAAGATTGGGTTGTTTTAGCCCACACTCTAAAAAATGCTGGGTTAAAAATAACCCAAGTTGGGTTGAAAATGGACAAACCCAGCAATTGGGTTGTTTTAGCCCAGTGGTTGGGTTGTTTTAGCCCAGTGATTGGGTTGTTTTAGCCCAGAGCTTGGGTGTTTTTTGCCCAGTGATTGGGTTGTTTTAGCCCAGTGATTGGGTTGTTTTAGCCCAGTGGTTGGGTTGTTTTAACCCAGCGAGTGGGTTGGTTTAGCCCAGTGATTAGGTTGTTTTAGCTCAGTGATTGGGTTGTTTTAGCCCAGTGATTGGGTTGTTTTAGCCCAGTGGTTGGGTTGTTTTAACCCAGCGAGTGGGTTGGTTTAGCCCAGCGAGTGGGTTGTTTTAGCCCAGTGATTAGGTTGTTTTAGCCCAGTGGTTGGGTTGTTTTAAACCAGCGATTAGGTTGTTTTAACCCAGCGATTGGGTTGTTTCAGCCCAGTGATTGGGTTATTTTAGCCCAGCGATTAGGTTGTTTTAGCCCAGTGGTTGTTAAATGTTTGCCCAACGTGCTGGGTAGTTTTATTTAACCCAACTATTATTTAAAAATTACTATATGGCTGGCTTAAAGTGAACCCAAAGTAGGTTGGAAATTAAAAATCAGACACACAATTACTAGAGGCAATCGCTCGGTTAAAACAACCCAAATTGGGTTGAAAATGGAAACACCCAGCAATTGGGTTGTTTTAGCCCAGTGATTGGGTTGTTTTAGCCCAGCGGTTGGGTTGTTTTTACCCAGTGATTGGGTTGTTTTAGACCAGTGGTTGGATTGTTTTAGCCCAGTGATTGGGTTGTTTTAGCCCAGTGGTTGGGTTGTTTTAACCCAGTGGTTGGGGGGTTTTACCCCAGCGATTGGGTTGTTTTAACCCAGCGGTTGGGTTGTTTTAGTCCAGCAATTGGGTTGTTTTAGCCCAGTGGTTGGGTTGTTTTAACCCAGCAGTTGGGTTGTTTTAGTCCAGTGATTGGGTTGTTTTAGTCCAGCGATTGGGTTGTTTAAGCCCAGTGGTTGGGTTGTTTTAACCCAGTGGTTGGGGTGGTTTAGCCCAGCGATTGGGTTGTTTTAACCCAGCAGTTGGGTTGTTTTAGTCCAGCAATTGGGTTGTTTTAGCCCAGTGGTTGGGTTGTTTTAACCCAGTGGTTGGGGGGTTTTAGCCCAGCGATTGGGTTGTTTAGCCCAGCATGTTTTAGTATATGATGCAGTAAACTCGAACTCGAGAGCATTGGTTTGGTTTCTTTTGGATTTATTGAGCTGATTCCAGACATAAACATTCAAAGCACATGAAATGAAATCTCTGAAATGGCAGAAAGTTATATGTTCTGTGTAACTTTACATTTTTTGGGGAAACAGACTGGAATGTGCAATGATGTGGAACGAATCCCAGGCCCCGCTGCCCAGAGGCCTGACTTTATTTCATTGATTTTAGATGTTGATGGATTGGACTCCATCAAACCCATTTAATTAGTATTGAGGCACTGGGCTGCAAATCGAGATGACTAAAGGGGGTGGGGAGCTGACATCATCTGGCTGATCTGTGTAAATATCATATCCAGCACGGCTGTGAAACTAGCCTACATGAGTTAGCATCCTGAGGAAACACAGCACGGGTCATTAGACAGTGACCGTGTCTGTCGGTCTGACAGGGAAAGATACGCTGAACCACTGCTATTATGATGAGATTCTGGAGTGTGTGGACGGATTGCTCTGTTGGAGAGCGAGTTCTACAGCGCCTCCCATCAGTCTTTAATAATTTACATAGACCACATTAAGTTACATGCTGCTGGATCACAGCATCTGAGTCAGAGCGGGCCAAAGACTTATTATATTTACAGCAGCCGGGGAGCTTTAAAAATACGTGATTCAGTTGAACGGTATCTCCCCGGAAGTAGCAAAATGGAGGCTGCCATCTTTACTCATGTTACTTAAATTATATACAACATACTGTACACAACAAATTAATCAGATGCCATTTAAAAAGCGGAAAATAGTGCAAAAAAAATATTTTGGGTTACAACAATAAAATAAATATTGTGAAAAATGTTTATAGGAGAAGCAATATATTTCTGAACCTTCGCCACACTAGAACATCTGCTGGGTAAAGTTGTGTAAATGTAATTAGCACATAATAATAATATAATAAGATAAGCGCAGGTTTCGCAAAATAATTGTAATTATCTTTAATAGTATTTTACTTTTTTTTTTTTTTTTGAAGGCTGCCAGCAATAATTAAAAAAAAGTTCTGCTTTTATTAATTTAAAAAATAAACCTTAGCTACTGGTTCTAACCAATTCAAAACGTTTCTGTAACGTAAGACGTAATGATGAAGCCTCGTTTGCTGAAATGACAGCAAAAGATTTATTATAAAGCTTCTTGCGAACACTTGAGGTTGTTATGAATCGCATTGACCCGAGAAGAGTCGATTCCCTAAAAAGGGACTGACTAGTCGAACATGCCGGTTTATAAATGTCTTTATTGTGTGGTGAAAGGCTGTCGCAACGTCAGGGTTTACCGCTGTAGCTACCACACAAATGTAAGCGCGAATTTCAGTCTTTTAAATGTCAACGGTTATTTTCGCGGCTGTTCTGACTAGAGTCTGCTGTGGTTTATCTTTTCATCCATGTCAAAATGACGGTAAATGACGCAAAAACCTATCATTTGTACTTTTATAATAAGATATTTCGGTTCTGTTTAAATAGCTACAATGTATTGTGTTACTTGTTAACCTGCGATCTTGGTGAAATTTGGCGATCCAACGAAATGTTATTTGTATAGCTTTTTCACTTCATGTCTAAAACATGTTTGTCTTTATGTTATGGACGGCAAGTCAAGTAATACAGACATTATTTATGGCTTACTGTTCAGCGCGTGAGCCAGACTTTGTACTTCATGATTCATCAGAATGACGATAAAACTATTTTTGAAGTAACGTTCTCCTTTTGAATAAAAAGAACCGGCAAGTCGTTCATTTTGGGATAGACCCTTGACTGTGATGACGCGTTTTAACGGTAAGCTTACGGCAACTTTTTTTTGTATTGTCATTTTTTTTTTTAAATGTATACATTTATAACACTTAGTATTTTATTACTTTTGCATCAAGTTACAAAAAACAAGTTACCGCTGCCGTGAGGGTGTTTCTAATGCACCGTGGGAGTGATGGTTTCTCTCTTGACTGCCGTTAATCTCACTCTATTTTTTCCCTCTTTTTGAAGCTTGTGAAATCACTATTGTGGCGTTTTTCTTTTGCTATTTGAGTCAATGGGGAGACAAAAATGTTTTTAATGTATTCTCTCATTCACAGCTAATATTTCAGGGTTTACCGCTGTACCAGACATACAAGCGCGCGAATGTCAGTCTTTTAAATGTCAACGGTTATTTAGAGGCAGTTCTGACTAAAATCTGCTGCTTTCGTTTCATCTCCATGTCAAAATGAAGGTAAATGGCGCAAAAAACATAATTTTGTACTTTAATAATACAATATTTCGGTTCTGTTTGCATGTAGCTACAACCCATGTAATATGTGTTACTTATCCGTTAACCTGCGATCTTGGTGAAATTTAGCGATGAATGCTTACTTTAAATCAGTGTTTTCTACGAAATGTAGGGGAGAGCAGGGACGAAAGTACCATTTTTCAGAAAATCGTAATTTTAAAAGATAATGTTTTAGACCGAGATGTTTTTTCTGTGGCCAATAACTCACAAGTGTGGTCTATCAATAGCAGGTGGTATTTTGTACAAATGTAGAATGACTACTGCATAATTTCACTTTGAACATAAGCTGCACATTTTTACTTTTGACCCCATCAGGTGGGACGAAAGTAACACAACAATACAAGCTAGATTTTTTGGTGCTACTCTTGTTTTTATTAAACATACCTGACTATGACCTTGTTAATATGTAACTGCAAACATATTTTGTCCTTTATCTTTGCAAAAAAAAACATTAAATTACATTTTCATTTTATATGTTAAAGTTCATCAAATGTTTCAAATGTAATATGACAGTACAAACTTGAATTGTTTAGAATATTTTTTATTTGCAATGTCAATCTATTTGATACGTTTTTTCTTCAACAGTATGAACAATATAAAAATTAAATTAAATTAAATGTGCATAATATGCATTATATATATAATAGCAGGACAAAAGTAACAAGTGTTACTTTCGTCCCGACAGGAAGTCCTGACATTTAAACACGATTTACTTTTATACTGAAAAACTCTGAAAAGACAAACCTTCAGGGTGTGTAACAGCACTAAATAACCAGATTGATCATTACTGTGACACATAAAACAAGAAACACAACTTGTAATTAGAAAAAAAGTACCGCTTCATTAATTTACTTGCCGTACTTGAAAACTGCATTTCGGACCTAACCGCGGGAAACGATGGCGGAATCACGTGATATTCGGCAGATCCGTCATGGGTTGTGTGTTGAACCTGCTGTCATAGCTTGAAATGCAAATGTATTCAGGGCTCGGAGAAAATCGCGTTGTTACTTTCGTCCCGTGTTACTTTCGCCCCGGTTCTCCCCTACTTCATGTTTGTCTTTGTGTTGTGGACGGCAAGTCGAGTAATATGGACATTATTTATGGCTTGCTGTCCAGCGCGTGAGCCAGACTTTGGACTTCAGATTCAGAATGACAATAAAAATATTTTTAAAGTAACTTTCTCTTTTTTAATAAAAATAACCGGTGAGTCCTTCATTTTGGGACCAATCAATTTCGTAAATCCTGCAACGTTTTTTGTATGTTCATTTTTTAAATATATACGTACATTTATAACACTAATACTTTGTATTTTATTACTTTTGCATCAAATTACAAAAAACAAGTTGCCGCTGTCCTGAGGGTGTTTCTAATACAGTGTCTATGGGAGTGATGGTAAAAATTGACATATTTCTCTCTTTTGACTGCCGTTATTAATCTCACTCAATTTTTTCCTTCTTTTTGAAAGTTGTGAAATCACTATTGTGCCGTTTTTCTTTTGCTATTTGAGCAAATGGGCACGTACAAATATTTAATGTTCTCTCATGTATTTACAACTATAATAATTAACCCAACTATGACTTCCGCTCGGAGATACCCGGAAATGTGAAAGGGATTCAGGCTAAATTACACCGGTCGCATTTTTCGATTCACTCATTAAACATAAAAAGAGCCGGCTCGTTTGTTTTTTAATGGTCCACACTGCTCACCCTATATGTTGTTGTCCTTAAGGACAGCTCAACTTGCCATTATTTCACTGTACAATCTTAATTATTCATATTCAATACAGGAAACTCATGTCCACAGCTTGGGTGATAATGTCATTTTTTGCCGTTATGCTGAAGATTCATCATCAGCAGAGACAGACCTGAAGTCCAGGGTCTTTCGCGCTTCTCTCCTCCGCTCATTGATTGGTTCCTGCGCCTCTTCCTCGCTCCGCCCCTCCTCCATCTCCCGCTCCATCCTGCCGGATTCTCACAGCTCAGCATTCTGCTCGCACGTAGTGTAGGTTTTTAACAGCAGGAGGGATGGGATGGGCTTCGGAGTGGGCTATGGAGAAAAAACCAGTTGGAAAGGGGAGGAGTTTTTACTGAGCCGTGACTGAACCAATGACAGCTCGGTGCCGGGAAATACAGCAGAAACACTAGGGTGTGTGTGTGTGTGTGTGTACACGAGAGCACCTCTGCATCTGTCCCGATCCCGGCTATTGTGTGTGTGTGTGTGCGTGAACGTGGGGGGAGTGCAGAGGAAGACTTCAGGGGTGTGTGTGTGTGTGTGTCAGTGTGTCTGTTATTTCCAACAAAAGCAGACGAGGAGAAAGCAAAAGTCCTGATTGTTGACACTTTTCTTTTTTTTCTAAGCTCTCCAAGTGCCCTGCGCGCTCATCCCCCTCTGCATCACACCCTCCTCTTGGTGCAGTGAGGATACACACGCTACTGAGGTAAGTACAGTATCCCCCTTATCATAACGCATGCCTCGTGTACAATGCAGAAACGCTTTCTTAGCAGGATGGGATTATAGTCACTATAGCAAAGACAAATCAGGCGTAGATCTCTGTCAGCGAGAGGAACTTTCTCAGCACACGAGCGCGAGTGCGTAGTGTCCTAGTGCTGCAGTATCACATTACATAATAGTGGCCGATGTGCGTAGAATACAACTTGAGAGACATAGTGTAATATGCATCTCTTGATGATGGGACACATGATGATCAAACCCTGCTGTTTAAGTGCACTTTTAAATGTTAAGTCAAGTTGTGTTCTCCTAACGGGTTTGTCTTAAAATGCAAAATTTCTCCAGGAGGTGTTTTGCTGACTGTTTAGGGTGGACGTCCGGCGGAGAGATGCTGATTGTGCCGTCTTTTTTGCTGATCAAGCAAAACGGGCACAGATTTACTCGTCCCGTCTGCTGGGATGTGATAAACTTGATTACCCTGAAGTGCACAGTTATATCATGAAACGAGGTCAGATGCAAAAGTCAACCGTTTTGTTCATTTTTGCGTGTACCTT
Organism: Gobio gobio; assembly: GCF_949357685.1. NCBI lineage: Eukaryota > Metazoa > Chordata > Actinopteri > Cypriniformes > Gobionidae > Gobio > Gobio gobio. The sequence goes on along the minus strand of NC_137110.1, from coordinate 2,192,540 downwards.
CGCATTCCCAAGGGCTCAGGGAGAACAGGAAAAGGCAATTTCGTGCACACCAGTGTTTTTCAAGATGTTCGTCTTTGTCCGATTTTTTCCTGGCGATGCACCGAGTGAACGTGCTAAGTCACTCCCTGACAGTAGATGGCGCTTGTTTTTCTCGCCGTCAAATTCTATTTGATCTGCAATTCTGCGATTTGTGTAGTCGCTGTGGCGTTTGTCATAAATGTCATAAAGAGACCAGCAGCTCTTCATTCATCTTGCCTCATTTCTTCTCCGTCTACTTGAGCGCCGCCAAGTCGTGTTTTATTGTAACTCCAATCTCATTGGTTAGACGTTTTTAACGCGGCGCATCGAACCCACAAAAACAAACCCGAGGCGTTTAAAAAAAAAAAAGCACAGCGGGGCGGTTATCGCCAGCGGTTTTTAAAGACGTACAGCGCTTCTTTGTGTTCATACCCTAGCGATTTTCCCTGGCGATGCGCGGAGTGAACGTGCAAATTCACTCCCTGACAGTAGATGGCGCTTATCTGCAATTCTCTATAACATATGAGATTTTTGTAGTCGTTTGTCGTAAATGCAAGCAGCTCTTCATTCATCTTACCTCATTTCTCCAGCGTCTTCTTCTTCTTAGGTATCAATGTGTGCTTGGCAAGACCGTTTTGCTCTTGAGCGCCACCAAGTGGTGTTTTACTGTAACTTCAGCAGCTCCAGGCACGTGAACTAAAGCGGCGATCTCATTGGTCAGTTTTTAACGTTGCGCTTCAAACCAAAAAAACTGAGGCTTTTTTTTAAAATGGCGCTTTTACGGCTGCCGTTTTGCGCGTCGGTGTGCACACTCACATTGGCGCCCTTTGTTTAGTCGCAATGCGCTAAACGTCTGCGATAAACGCGTGCGATAATCGTCCCGGTGTGAACAAGCCTTGTGCACAATGGACTATTATCGCGTTTGCTTATCACCAGCGTTTTTGAGACGTTTTAGACGCGTCTTTGTGTTCATACCAAAGCGGTTTTCCCTGCCGATGCGCGGAGTGAACGTGCAAATTCACTCCCTGACAGTAGATGGCGCTTATCTGCAATTCTCCATAACATGTGAGATTTTTGTAGTCGTTTGTCATAAATGCCAGCAGCTCTTCATTCATCTTGCCTCGTTGCATCTTCTTCTTCGTCGTCTTCTTCTTCTTAGCTATCAGTGTGTGCTCGGCAAGACAGTTTTGTGCTTGAGCGCCACCAAGTGGTGTTTTACTGTAACTTCAGTAGCTCCAGCCACGTGAACTAAAATTTTTTTTAAGTTACATTTTTACGCCTGGTGTTTTGCACGTCGGTGTGCACACATACATTGGCGCCCTTTGTTAAGTCATGGTCGTTAAACGCACGTGATAATTGTCCCGGTGTCAACAAGACTTTAAAACTCGTGCACACGGGACGATTATGGCGGGTGCTTATCGCCAGCGTTTTTGAGAAATTTTTCGATGGGTCTTTGTGTTCATACCCAAGTGAACGCTGGCGATAAAAGCGCACGATAATCGTCCCTGTGTGCACAAGGTTTAAAGGCTTGTTCACACCAGGACAATTATCGTGCACATTTATTGCCGACGTTTAACGCCCGTGACTAAAGGGCAATGTGTGTGTGCACCGACGCGCAAAACGGCAGCCGTAAAAGCGCAATAAATAAAAAAACACGCCTTGGGTTAGTTTTTTAGTTTGACACGCCGCGTTAAAAACTGTCTGACCAATGAGATTGGTGCTTTTGTTCACGTGCTTGGAGCTGCTGAAGTTACAGTAAAACACCACTTGGTGGCGCTCAAGAGCAAAATGGTCTTGCCGAACACACATTGATACCTAAGAGGAAGAAGATGCAGCGAGGCAAGATGAATGAATAGCTGCTGGTCTCTTTGGTGTCTGAACACAAAGAACTTTATGACAAACGCCACGGCGACTACACAAATCTCATGTTATGGAGAGGAATTGCAGATCAAATAGGATTCGATGGTGAGAAAAATAAGCGCCATCTACTGTCAGGCAGTGAATTTGCACGTTCACTCCGCGCATCGGCAGTGAAAATCGCTTGGGTATGAACACAAAGACGCGTCTAAAAACGTCTCAAAAACGCTGGCGATAAGCACACGCGATAATCGTCCCGTGTGCACGAGTCTTAAAGGCTTGTTCACACCGGGACGATTATCGCACCCGTTTATCGCCAGCGTTTAATGCATCGCGACTAAACAAAGGGCGCCAATGTAAGTGTGCACACCGACGCACAAAACGGCAGCCGTAAATGCACCCTTTTTAAAAAAAAAGCCTTGGTTTGTTTTTTTGGTTTGATGCGCAATGTTAAAAACTGACCAATGAGATCGCCGCTTTAGTTCACGTGCCTGGAGCTGCTGAAGTTACAGTAAAACACCACTTGGTGGCGCTCGAGCACAAAACAGTCTTGCTGAGCACACATTGATACCTAAGAAGAAGAAGACGATGAAGAAATGAGGCAAGATGAATGAAGAGCTGCTGGCATTTATGACAAACGACTACAAAAATCTCACATGTTATGGAGAATTGCAGATAAGCGCCATCTACTGTCAGGGAGTGAATTTGCACGTTCACTCCGCGCATCGGCAGTGAAAATCGCTTGGGTATGAACACAAAGAAGCGTTGTACGTCTTTGAAAACCGCTGGCGATAACCGCCCCGCTGTGCACTCAAGAGGGAATCATTGATTGCGGTGACCAGGGGACTAGCGCTTGAAGAAAGAGAAATGTAGGGAGTGCTTCGGGTCAGTCCTTGAGAGCTCCGCGTAATAAAGGCACTCGTTTAGATTCAGAGTAGACCTCACTCAACTCAAAGCAGAGGTGAGACAGAGGAGGCATCGCCGCATTGGACACACACACACACACACACACACACACACACACACTCTTGTGTGAGGGTTATTTAGTGGAGTGAAACCGTTTCCCCTTCCTGTAATAAATCATGCACTGCTGTACAGGAGCCGCTAATGCTTCAAGAAGAACATTGTCTCTGTTTTTTTTAATGTTTTACAGTAATGGATGGGACTTTGGTTATAATGACGCAGTATCAGAACTCATAACTCATTATTATTATTTTTTTAAAACGTGGTTGCATTTGGTCTTCTGCAGTAACACAACCGAACCCGCGATTCTTCTGTCGACATCTCTCGCTCTCCGGAGTGCTGTACGTTTTTAAAAGAGGATATCTGCTTGATGGCTCATGAAATTGAATGGTCTTTGCCTGCTGTAATCGTGTCTTGCTGAAATTGGGATGCGCTCACATAAAGCGCTGTGGTTCTTCCGTCAGGACGCATTAAATGCTTTCTTCTCTTTCTTCATCATCACTTTGATGAAAGCCACAGTATGGGTGTAGTTATTGGAGCGGGGGTCAGCAGGTCACACACTCAATATATGAACATATGCATGTAAGGATTTATTGATCGTCAGATGATTTATTTAAGATTTTTGGTTAGAGATTGCAATTTTCTTGGCCGGTTTTCTTTCAAGGAACTATAATCGACAGCATATACAAACAAAAAACTACTTTTCTGAAATGCTACATTTTATTTTCCATAAAAAACAGTAATACATTTCAAACAATAGCACAAATAAATGCAATAGAATAAAGAGAGAATATTATAAATAAACACAAATTATTATTAATTCGTGTTTTTACTGAAATTCTGTGTTGTGTATTTTAGTTTTTCTGCTAATCAAATGAAGGCATAACATTTTTTAATCAAATCAAATTTAAATAGTGCTGGGGAAAAATGAATTGTGATTAATCGCATCCAAAATAAAAGTTTGTGTTATATATATGTGTGTGTACTGTGTGTAATTATTATGCACACAGGGCTCGACATCAACCCATTTATGCCCACAATATTTTCATGCATATAGTCATGTTAATAGTGTCCTATGTGAACATGTTCTGCATTTATTTTCCCCAAGTTTAAGTTTTTCGTATTTGAATGTGTTGCAAATATGTCGTATGCACCACTTCAATGTCAAATTTGAAAATTTAGCATCTAACTCAAAATAACTGCTTTCAACAGATCAATCTTTATTCATAAACACGTTTATTTTGTATAAAAATCGAAGAACATTCGATGCAAACTCAAGAAAGCTGCATATATCTTATAATCTTTTGAATATGATAAAAACAAAAAACAAAAAAATACATTTGTCTTAAAGGGGTGGAACATTGTGCAGAACTAAGTGCAGCCATTAAGTTGCCCCAATAGAGCATTGTGTATCAAAACGTTAAATGAAAATAAATAAAATTACATCTATATAACAAAAATTAAAAAAAATATTCCCATAGTATTCAATGGCTGAGTGTAGGTGATTTCATATAGTAATTTAAATGTAAACTCATTTGTATGAATTTCCACATCATAATGGAATCGTAAGCTACTAGTCATAAACTGGATGAAAGGTCCTCAATATTTGGGCCCTTACAATCATAAAATATGATATTTTTCCCTATCGAATTAAGGTCTACTGTACTGTAGAGTTGTCAGTTAAAGGGTTAAGTTATGTTTTAGGTGGGATAATGAAAGCAAAAAGCACTAAACAAGACCAAAAATCTTGATTTATTAACCTGTTAACACAATAAACCCCATTTCCACATTATATATGTGCTTACTAGTCAACTATAGTTGCCGCTTGGACTTTGACTAAGGGTGCTTTCACATCTCTAGTTCGGTTCATTTGGTCCGAACCAAAGGCAAACAATTATACATTAATTGTGATTAAAAACTGTGATTATTCCTTTAAAAATAAAGTATTATTGTAATGTTATTATTAGTTGTAGAATTACATTGACAAATTATACTGTACAATAATAGTATATTTCTGTCACAAGTTAAACCGAACTTTTATTTTGACGTGTTGCTGTGAAGATCTTGAGTTTCTGTGTGTTTATGATATGATATTTTCTCAAATTAAACAGTGAAATGCTCATGAAGTGACTCTCAGAGCGGCTCTGGAGATTGGATGTTGTCAATACCGCGACCATCACGTGTGCTTCGGTGTGTGTGTGAGAAATGAAACCATTCACACACACACACACACACACACACACACACACAACATGAGGATTCATATTCAGATCGTCTTCTTGCGGTTTAATATTCACAGACACTCGTCCATATCGCGATGTGATTTACGTGACTGACCTGCTTTTGATTTATTCATTCAAAATTTGACAAATTCCTCGTTAAACAGTAATTTCTGTTTTATGTCCATGTTTTCCACGTATATAGAGCTCAAAACCTGCGGGAATTAGTGAAATTATGCGTAATACAAGCACTATTTAAAGGTGCAGTGTGTACGTTTTAGCGGCATCTAGTGGTGAGGTTGTGAATTGCACCCCATGCCTCACTTTCGGAGCACATAGAGAAGCTACGGTGGCCCACACAGGACAAAAATGTGTTCATTTGAGACAGAAGAGAGTAGCTAGTGCTCTCAAGAGAAGTTTGTCCCTTTAAGGCTACCGTAGAAACATGGCTGCACAAAATGGCGGCCCGCGGTGTGTGTAGATAGAAACGGCTCATTCTAAGATAATAAAAACACAACGATCTTTATACTCCACTGAAAACATAGATATGTGTATTATATTGCATTTCTGTTTATTGATCCTCGTGAATATATTACACACTGCACCTTTAACTGGAGCGAATGAGACGAGTGAGAGAAGAGAGATAGAGAGAGCAGCTGATGTTATTGCCTGTACCGCTTTTGTTTTGTTAATTTTGCATAAAATAGGCATTTGCGTTTTTATTTAATTTGTTTTATGTCTTTAACTATTTATCAATGCCCACTCTGCTCTCTTTGTGAGTTATGAGTGAATATTTGGTCAAATAAGTGATGATTATTTGATTATTTACTCCCTGTATCGTGGATATGGTTGCAAAGTGGGCGGAAACTTTCCACGGGAAATTAATATGGGGAATATTGGAAATATTACAACTTGGAAACTTAACTGGAATTTATGGGAATGAATGGGAAATTTGGGGAAATGTATATAAACTGTATCATGTGGCCCTGGAGCTCAACAGCAGTCGTGATCTCACGGGTTTATCTGTGCCAATAGCCAACATTACATCATATGGGTCAAAATTATACATTTTTCTTTTATGCCAAAAATCATCAGGATATTAAGATTATGTTCCATGAAGATATTTGGTAAATTTTCATATCATAAATGTATTATTAGTAGAAATATGCATGGATAAGGACTTCATCTGGACAACTTTAAAGGAGATTTTCTCAACATTTAGAGTTTTTTGCGCCCTCAGATTCCAGATTTTACAATATTGTGCTATTATGACTGGTTTTGTGGTCCAGGGTCTAATATAAACATTTTGTTCCATATTGATATATTTTCCTATTAATCACTTCTAATTTAGTAAATACGTAAAATCACTATATTTTCATTGCAGTAATTGTTATGCTTGTGTTATTTATTTGCGTGTCACATGATCCTTCAGAAATCATTCTAATGTGCTGATTTGATGCTCAGTTATTAATGTTGGGAACAGTTGTACTGCTTAATATTGTTTTGGAACCTGTGAAACTTGATTCACTGATGAATAAAAAGTTAAAAAGAACAACATTTATTCAAAATACAAATCTTTACTATCACTTTTTTAAAGATCATTTTTAACACATCCTTGCTGAATAAAATTATTAATTTATTTAAACTGAAAGTGCATTAAATCTGCTTGTTTTAATCAAGATTATGCCCCAAGATATTTTTTCCAACTACATTTAAGTTCCCTGTTCCCTGCAATTTTGAAAATTCCCAGTTTATTCTCATTCATTCCCATATATTCCTGTTAATTCCCAAATATTCCTGTACATTTTTCCATATATTCCTGTTAATTCCCTTATATTCCAGTTAATTCCCATACATTCCCGTTAATTCCCATACATTCCCGTTAATTCTCATACATTCCCGTTAATTCCCATACATTCCCGTTAATTCCCATATATTCCCGTTAATTCTCATATATTCCCGTTAATTCCCATACATTCCCGTTAATTCTCATACATTCCCGTTAATTCCCATACATTCCCGTTAATTCCCATACATTCCCGTTAATTCCCATACATTCCCGTTAATTCTCATATATTCCCGTTAATTCTCATATATTCCCGTTAATTCCCATACATTCCCGTTAATTCTCATACATTCCCGTTAATTCCCATACATTCCCGTTAATTCCCATATATTCCCGTTAATTCCCATATATTCCCGTTAATTCCCATACATTCCCGTTAATTCCCATACATTCCCGTTAATTCCCATATATTCCCGTTAATTCCCATACATTCCCGTTAATTCTCATATATTCCCAATAATTCCCATATATTCCCAATAATTCCCATACATTCCAGTTAATTCCCACACAGCAAATTCTGGTTTTTGGAATAAACTCCCTGTTAGTTAAAATCAACTCAATCTGAGTGTACATGCGTGACCATCAAATAAACTCCAGCGCAGAGTTAAAATAACTCTGCTCTTGGAGTTGAATTTTTAACACTTTTTCAGAGTTAAAATTTAACTCTTTCTGGAGTTAAAATACTAATCCTACGGAGAGTAACTGTAACTCTGAAATGTAGTTAATTATAATATAAACTCCTTACCAGTGTTAAAAATGAACACTTGAAACACATTTTATTTAACACTTCTTAGAGTTAACATTTATTTAACACAATATGTTTTATGTGGAAATGACTACACTGAACACCATACTCTTGATTTACTGCCTTTATTTGAGCAAATTCATACATTTGGTTCAGAAATTCATTGCATGGACACACTTTGAAAACAATTGCTGTCATACTGTAAAATCTAACAGCAAAACATATAGGCAGCTAACAGAGTGAATTACGTTACCTCGTCGGCATTAAAGTTAGTGTGGAAGCTGAACAGGTTTCTTGAGCTGAGTCGCCACTTCAATTTGACGGCGTTGCCGTTTGAAAGTGTTGCAAACTAACGTTACCCCATGTGTGCACGGGAGTGGCGCTGATAATAAACCCCATGTGAAACGTCAGATAGCCTGCCTACTTGAGTTTTGCTTGCACTTGGCTGAAGCCATTCTATCCGGTTTCTCTGCAAAGCAAATGGAAAGACGGTTAGCTGGTTTACATCGACAAAAAGTCCGCACAAATAGGCAATTAAAATTTTGAAACAAGTTATCGGCTACGCTCATACGTTGCCATGGTCGTTGACGTTAGTACACAGTATAACGTAACAGCTATGACAAAACGTGTTTGTCAGAAAATATAGAACATGTTGAAATAGTTTTTTTGTTGTTGTATATATACACTTTTACCTACCTCAGTCACGACGAAGCCGAAAGTCCATTATTTGTGCTGCAGAACCAGGGTCGTGTCGTGACGCACTTCTCAAAATGTAACTCCAGATGTAGTGTTAAAACACGCTCCTGAACACCAATGAATGAACGCCAAAATACAACACAGCCAGGGAGTATTCAATAACACACACGGTAGTCAAAATTAAAAAAATAACTCAACAAATTTAACTCATTCACACTTTTTTGTTTAACTCATGATTTTTCAACTCCTGAAATTTGCTGTGCATACATTCCCGTTAATTCCCATATATTCCCGTTAATTCTCATACATTCCCGTTAATTCTCATACATTCCCGTTAATTCTCATACATTCCCATTAATTCCCATACATTCCCGTTAATTCCCATACATTCCCGTTAATTCCCATATATTCCCGTTAATTCCCATACATTCCCGTTAATTCTCATATATTCCCAATAATTCCCATATATTCCAGTTAATTCCCATACATTCCCGTTAATTCCCATATATTCCCGTTAATTCCCATACATTCCCGTTAATTCCCATATATTCCCGTTAATTCTCATACATTCCCATTAATTCCCATACATTCCAGTTAATTCCCATACATTCCCGTTAATTCCCATACATTCCCGTTAATTCCCATACATTCCCGTTAATTCTCATATATTCCCAATAATTCCCATACATTCCAGTTAATTCCCATACATTCCCGTTAATTCCCATATATTCCCGTTAATTCCCATACATTCCCGTTAATTCCCATATATTCCCGTTAATTCCCATACATTCCCGTTAATTCCCATATATTCCCGTTAATTCTCATATATTCCCAATAATTCCCATACATTCCCGTTAATTCCCATATATTCCCGTTAATTCTCATATATTCCCAATAATTCCCATACATTCCCGTTAATTCTCATACATTCCCGTTAATTCTCATACATTCCCGTTAATTCTCATACATTCCCGTTAATTCCCATACATTCCCGTTAATTCTCATACATTCCCGTTAATTCCCATACATTCCCGTTAATTCTCATACATTCCCGTTAATTCCCATACATTCCCGTTAATTCTCATACATTCCCGTTAATACATTCCCGTTAATTATCATATATTCCCCCGTTAATTCTCATACATTCCCGTTAATACATTCCCGTTAATTATCATATATTCCCCCGTTAATTCTCATACATTCCCGTTAATTCTCATACATTCCCGTTAATTCCCATACATTCCCGTTAATTCTCATACATTCCCGTTAATTCCCATACATTCCCGTTAATTCTCATACATTCCCGTTAATTCCCATACATTCCCGTTAATTCTCATACATTCCCGTTAATTATCATATATTCCCCCGTTAATTCTCATACATTCCCGTTAATTCTCATACATTCCCGTTAATACATTCCCGTTAATTATCATATATTCCCCCGTTTATTCTCATACATTCCCGTTAATTCCCATACATTCCCGTTAATTCCCATACATTCCCGTTAATTCTCATAAATTCCCGTTAATTCTCATACATTCCCGTTAATTCCCATACATTCCCGTTAATTCTCATACATTCCCGTTAATTCCCATACATTCCCGTTAATTCCCATACATTCCCGTTAATTCCCATACATTCCCGTTAATTCCCATACATTCCCGTTAATTCCCATACATTCCCGTTAATTCTCATACATTCCCGTTAATTCCCATACATTCCCGTTAATTCTCATACATTCCCGTTAATTATCATATATTCCCCCGTTAATTCTCATACATTCCCGTTAATTCTCATACATTCCCGTTAATACATTCCCGTTAATTATCATATATTCCCCCGTTTATTCTCATACATTCCCGTTAATTCCCATACATTCCCGTTAATTCCCATACATTCCCGTTAATTCTCATACATTCCCGTTAATTCCCATACATTCCCGTTAATTCTCATACATTCCCGTTAATTCCCATACATTCCCGTTAATTCCCATACATTCCCGTTAATTCCCATACATTCCCGTTAATTCCCATACATTCCCGTTAATTCCCATACATTCCCGTTAATTCCCATACATTCCCGTTAATTCCCATACATTCCCGTTAATTCCCATACATTCCCGTTAATTCCCATGGAAAGTTTCCAGCCTTGATTTTGCAACCCTAATCGTGAAACACTAAACACACATCATACGTTTGTCACTGTTCATTTGCTCAGGTTCAGTATCAGTTAAACGATTGATCTGATGCTGTATTGACGGGTTTTCCCATGAGGAAGCTTTTCAGATGGATCAGATATGACCAGAAACTTAACATGCTTTCTTTTTTCATCACTTCCGCTTTGGTGCATCTGTATTTGTGTCTGCGTAGTGCAGGTGTGGAGGTATCATGTTCTCTCTCTCTCTCTCTCTCTTTATCTATCCGTCCGCACGACGCAGCTTTGATTGAACAGCATCTTCCCTGTCACATCCATCACTGCTCATGTAATGGCTTCATAAACTCTGAGTGCTCGATGTGGCCAGAAACACAATTCAAGAGCTCCGTCAGGCCAGTGGTTCATTCACAGGAACAAAAGCACAGATGTTTGGGTTTGTTTGATGTACTAATGGATGTGATTGTCAGTGTTTAGTCAAAGCCAGAATACACACTAATGATGAGTCAACTCTCAAAACCAACTCTATTCGTTTACTATTATTGAAAGACATTCATGAACCAAGTCTTGTCTAGAGATGCACCGATCGGTTTATAAACTGGGAGACTTTGAAAGTGAACGAAAGTGATTTGTTTGCAAGGTTTATTCGTTCACAAATGCCACTAACACACACGTGAAAGGTTGTGTTTAAGCTGCATTTCTCTCCTGTGCGTTTCTCAGAACTGCTGATAGAACAACAATAGAGTTTGACGTGTTCGTGACGGCTCCATAACACAATGCTGAGTGAGGACAGCCGAGGAGATGGGCTGGTGGATGAGTGTCCTCGGGCTACGAGATGTGTGTGTGTGTGTGTGTGTGTTGAAGGTGGGAGTGTTAGAGAACAAGGAAGGATTTTGCCGTTCTATGGTACTGACCTCCTCAGCTGCTGCTGCTCGCTTAGTAAAGCTTTATAGAACTGGACATTAGAGAACTGTGAACTGCGGGATTGTTAGTAAAATGTGGTCATAAAATGGTCAAGATTAAATATATTACAATTTTGCATGGGCTGCAAGATATCTGACTCTTTACAGAAACTACACTACTATTTATACAATAGTATAAAAACTGTGTAGACTGACTGAATCCGAATGGAAAAGAGAGAAGAGGAACACGCCACTATTTTTGAAAATAGGAAAAAATACTCCGCTAGAGTTAAACAGTTGAGTTTGACCGTTTCTAATCCATTCAGCTGATCTCCGGGTCTGGCGGTAATACTTTCAGCATAGCTTAGCATAGGGTTAGGGTTAGCATATAGATATAAAGTCGGAATTGCGAGATATAGTCGGAATTGCGAGATATAGTCGGAATTGCGAGATATAAAGTCGGAATTGCGAGATAAAGTCGAAATTGTGAGATATAAAGTCAGAATTGTGAGATATAAAGTCAGAATTGTGAGATATAAAGTCAGAATTGCGAGATATAAAGTCAGAATTGTGAGATATAAAGTCAGAATTGCGAGATATAGTCGGAATTGTGAGATATAAAGTCAGAATTGCGAGATATAGTCGGAATTGTGAGATATAAAGTCAGAATTGCATTACGAGATATAAAGTCGGAATTGTGAGATATAAAGTCGGAATTGCATTACCAGATATAAAGTCAGAATTGTGAGATATAAACTCAGAATTGTGAGATATAAAGTCAGAATTGTGAGATATAAAGTCAGAATTGTGAGATATAAAGTCAGAATTGCGAGATATAGTCGGAATTGTGAGATATAAAGTCAGAATTGCATTACGAGATATAAAGTCGGAATTGTGAGATATAAAGTCGGAATTGTGAGATATAAAGTCGGAATTGCATTACCAGATATAAAGTCAGAATTGTGAGATATAAACTCAGAATTGTGAGATATAAAGTCAGAATTGTGAGATATAAAGTCAGAATTGTGAGATATAAAGTCAGAATTGCGAGATATAAAGTCAGAATTGTGAGATATAAAGTCAGAATTGTGAGATATAAAGTCAGAATTGTGAGATATAAAGTCAGAATTGTGGGATATAAAGTCAGAATTGTGAGATATAAAGTCAGAATTGTGAGATCTAAAGTCAGAATTGTGAGATATAAAGTCAGAATTGTGAGATATAAAGTCAGAATTGCATTACGAGATATAAAGTCGGAATTGTGAGATATAAAGTCGGAATTGTGAGATATAAAGTCGGAATTGCATTACCAGATATAAAGTCAGAATTGTGAGATATAAACTCAGAATTGTGAGATATAAAGTCAGAATTGTGAGATATAAAGTCAGAATTGTGAGATATAAAGTCAGAATTGCGAGATATAAAGTCAGAATTGTGAGATATAAAGTCAGAATTGTGAGATATAAAGTCAGAATTGTGAGATATAAAGTCAGAATTGTGGGATATAAAGTCAGAATTGTGAGATATAAAGTCAGAATTGTGAGATCTAAAGTCAGAATTGTGAGATATAAAGTCAGAATTGTGGGATATAAAGTCAGAATTGTGAGATATAAAGTCAGAATTGTGGGATATAAAGTCAGAATTGTGAGATATAAAGTCAGAATTGTGAGATCTAAAGTCAGAATTGTGAGATATAAAGTCAGAATTGTGGGATATAAAGTCAGAATTGTGAGATATAAAGTCAGAATTGTGGGATATAAAGTCAGAATTGTGAGATATAAAGTCAGAATTGCGAGATATAGTCGGAATTGTGAGATCTAAAGTCAGAATTGTGAGATATAAAGTCAGAATTGTGAGATATAAAGTCAGAATTGCGAGATATAAAGTCGAAATTGTGAGATATAAAGTCAGAATTGTGAGATATAAAGTCAGAATTGCGAGATATAAAGTCGAAATTGTGAGATATAAAGTCGGAATTGTGTGATATAAAGTCAGAATTGTGTGATATAAAGTCAGAATTGCATTACGTGATATAAAGTCAGAATTGTGTGATATAAAGTCAGAATTGTGAGATATAAAGTCGGAATTGTGAGATATAAAGTCAGAATTGTGAGATATAAAGTCGGAATTGTGAGATATAAAGTCAGAATTGTGAGATATAAAGTCAGAATTACCTTTTTTATTTTTTATTCTGTGGCGGAGACAAGCTTTAATGCCAAACACACAGAACGTCCATAGACTTGCATCCGTTTAAAAGTATTTTCCGGAGTAGAAGTCGCATCAGTCAAAAAATGCTTCATGAAGAGGAAAAAAACGTATATAAGTGAAATACGGAATCGTCCCGTATCCAGTATTGGGGGAAACGCATTACAAGTAACTTGAGTTACGTAATAATATCACTTTTTCCAAGTAACTAGTAAAGTAACGCATTACTTTTCAAATTTACAACAAAATATCTGAGTTACTTTTTCAAAAAAGTAACGCAAGTTACTTTTCCACATTAATTTGACTGACAGCTCTCCTGCCCCCATGTTGAGAAAAATAAGTGTGTGAACATGATGGTTATTGTAGTTCTAGACTAAATGTGAGTATTTCATTATCTCACTTGCACAATAAAGATTCTGTCCTCCTCAAAATGAATAACATCAGAATACTATGCAAACCTCCAATAATTAAATGTTAAATAAAACAATTTGTATGCATTTAATCTATCTTTATATTTAATTGACCAATGTCTTGCTGACCTTTGATGATGAAAATTACTAGATTTTTTTGTTTTTATTGGTAAAACATTTTTCTCCTGCATCTATTCTACCATCATCCAGAGCTGCGCCCTCTAGTGTTCATGAGGGAATCTGCAGTTTTACCTCAGCCTGGGGCGCATTATCTCAATTTTGGTATTAACCCTTTGACTGTGACCCCCCTTTTTGAGAATACACATGAAAATGCACTATCCAAACTTAAAGGGCTGTAATTCAAGAATGCTTTGGAATATAGACCAAAGTTTGGTCTCGTTTTAAAGACGACATTCTGCAGATTATTGCTGAAGTGAAAGCAATTCAAAATATGAAAGTATGAAATTGTTATGGAAGTTTAAATGTACTGTAAATGAAAAATACTGTACTAAATATTTTTTATTTCATATAAAATATATATTTTACAAAAAAGAATTTACTCTAAAATTACTATAAAATCAAAGCCATATGTCTAACCAATTTGTGTTCCAAATTTGAAGTTGATATCACAAAAATTGAAGTCCCCATGAGATTTTGTTTAGGGTGCTGTACCAAAAATAGCCACCGGGTGTCATTCAAATTCCATTTATTGTTGTTTTGATGCATTTTCCTGTAAATTTCTGTCCAAATATTACTTCCATCACAAAACAGTCACCAAATATGGACCCTTGAGACTCAGACCTTTCCGACAATATGCGTTTTGTCAAGATTGGAAAAGATTTTGAATATAAAGTAGTTAAAATAATTGTTGTTAAATGAAACATGACGGCGCCCACTAGGGGGAGGAGCCCACTAGAATAATTTAGAGGACCGTTTCCATGGCAACACAATGTCCGATTTCAAAACGGTTTTCACAGGATGAATTTTGAGTTTGTAAGCTTTCAAATGATACCTAATTTGTGATAATTACTTAAATATATGATATGAAAAAAGGCGATCAAAAAAAAGAGCACCAGGCGTCCCACCTGTGGGACGGTGACAGTTAAGAGGCTAAGAGGTCTTTACAAAAATATAACTTTTTTGTTATAAACAAAAACAAGCCCAGCCCAGGTGAGAAAAGTAACGCAAAAGTAACGTAACACATTACTTTTCTTAAAAAGTAACTAATTAACTCAATTAGTTACTTTTTAAGGTAGTAACGCAATATTGTAATGCATTACTTTTCAAAGTAACTTTCCCCAACACTGCCCATATCAAACCAATACGGGACGCGATTTGATTGATTGCGTTTTAGAGGCTTTGTTGCCATAGCAGCAGAGTCTCGAGAACATGAGCTGTAAACTTGCGCGGTTTTTAAAAACATGTCGAGTTTGCGTCGCCTCCACAGTTCAGAGGATCGCCAGAGATAGAGCTGAATATCAAAAAGCTGTCAATGGGTCTGTCCAGTAACTCATGATGAACCTCAGGCTGCACACTTTAGAGAAGCACTTCAGAGTCTCAGACACACACACACACACACACACACACACACCTGCTTCTAAAGGGATAGGCCTATTGTTTTTTTAATGGATAATATATTCATCTAATATTCCATACATTATCAGAGCTTGGCAGACAGAATTATTTTTTTTAGACAGGTTAATTAATAGATTATAGCCTAATAAATGTTATTATTAATATAATTTTTAATTTATCTAGGCTTATTAATCATACATAATAAATAATCCTGTCATTATAAAGTTTATGACATTTTAAAAAATATTTAGGTAAAAATGGGACAAATTATTACATGATAATATAGTCGTGATTTAAGTAAATTAATTTAAAATTTTTTTTTGGGAAATTCAAAAAAGTGATGACTGGTTCAGAAGGACTGCTTAAAGGGATAGTTCACCCAAAAATGAAAATTCTGTCATCATTTATTCACCCTCGAGTTATTCCAAACATGTTTACATGTCTCTGTTGTGTAATGAAGATTACTGTGGAAGTCAATGGAGCCTGAGTACAAACATTCTTCTAAATATCTTCTCTTGTGTCCAGCAGAACAAACACACTCACACAGGTTTGGACATCATGAGGGCGAGTAAATGAGGACAGAATTTTCATAATGGGTGAACTATCCATTTAAAGTGCACCAAACAGGCTACTAAAGAGTTCTTTAGAAATAAATAAAATAATCAAATGTAAATTAATATAAAATGTGTTCTGTTGCAAGTTCACACACTTGATCTCATGTTTTCTTAAGGTTTATTATTGAGCTGTCAAGTTGTCAATTAGGGATCGACCGATATGGAGTTTTTAGTGCCGATACCGATTTGTTTTTTCCTCAGCCTTAGCCGATGCCGGTACGAGCTGCCGATTTTCTTGAGCCGATATTTGGAGCCGATACTGCTTTTGCTCCCTCAATTTACATCATAAAAATGACACAATGATCAGGATGATAACAATTTAAAATTTACAATTTAAAAAAACGAACATTTATTGAACTAAAAAAAAAACTATATTTAACAAATAGTAAAAACAGGTGAGGTAGAACAAGAAAAAAAAAAGAGTTCAGTGGTGAAAATAAATATTTAAGCATAAATGAAATAATTAAACTATTGCACACATTATCAACAAGCGAGCAGCATAATAAAGTGCACACTGACTGTACTATACTTCATTTAACAACTATTTACAATCTAGTCATTTAATGGTTACAATCTAAAAAATGCTGGGTTAAAAATAACCCAAGTTGGGTTGAATATGGACTAACCCAGCAATTGGGTTGTTTTGACCCAGCGGTTGGGTTAAATGTTTGCTTAAAAAAACCCAATTGATGGGTAAGTCCATTTTCAACCCAACTTGGGTTATTTTTAACCCAGCATTGTTTAGAGTGTAGGTGCTCTTCACTGAATCTCTTGTAGAGCAACACCAGCGGTTATTCAGGAGAAAATCTCCCAATGCTCCACGTGAAGCTTCAGTCTTTCCACCTTTTACCATCGTGTCAATTCTCAATTGATTTTGATTAATATGCGCGAGGGAGAGCGAGAGAGTTTGAAGACGGTGAGAGCTGCCCTGTGGACGCCTGACTGGAAATAATGCAGGGGAAAAAATATCAGCGAACGCAGCAGCCTTATATCTGCCGATACACGCAAATATCGGCCGATATATCGGTCTAACACTATTGTCAATGTTGAAGTAATCAATTCATGACGTATTCTTTATTTCTATCCATTATGCAATCATTTTTTTGTTTTGTTTTTTGGAGATGAGGGGTTGGTGTGGGTTGTGAATGGGTGTCCCTTATTTTGCGTCACTGAAGGTGTCAGCCCTAACTATCCATCTGAGCCTCTCCCGCTGTTGAAGCTCCAGCTGTGGACTCGTTCCTCCAGCTCTGGACATCTTGCTTTCAGTCCGCCATTCGCTTTCTTTGTTTTCTTCACTACAGTTAAAGTAACCTCTGCTTTTCTCCAGTCCCTCAGTTTCTCACTCACTCCAAACTTTCTCTCCGCTGCTCGATTACCGCTTCTACCTGCAGTTTGTAATCTGAATTTTCTTTAAGGGGACATTTTGTTTGTGTTGAGTCTTTGTGAGTTAATATTTCAGTCTTCAGTTGATGTTTGAGGGTGGGCTTCAGGAGCAGCGGAGCGCCCTCTCGTGGCTGTAGACAAAGAGAAATGTTTATTCTTGTCAGTAAGTTTGAATTAATTTTGATATTTAAGTCGCAGGACCAGCCAAACTATGAAAAAAAGTGCGACTTATAGTCCGGAAAAGACGGTAAATTGTATCTAAAAATCAAAAGTAGAATCTATTGTCATGTAAAATAACTCCGGTGGAATTTAGCCTTATGCTAATTTAATCTCTTCTGCTTGTTTTTGCACAATTTAAATTATGCATGGATTCTTTTAAAGCGTCCTATGTTGTAATTCTACAGCGAAGGCCTATCAGGTGAGGCAGAGCCAACACATGCAGACTGCAGTGTGTGTCCATCCCCCCCGACACACACACACACACACACGAGTATTACTCAGAAAGCTCTTCTACACTCGACTGCCAATTCTGACAAAGATAAACGGAGCTGAAGTATATGTTGCTTGAGTGTGTGTGTGTGTGTGTGTGTGTGTGTGTGTGTGTGTGTGTGTGTGTGTGTGTGTGTGTGTGTGTGTGTGTGTGTGTGTGTGTGTGTGTGTGTGTGTGTGTGTGTGTGTGTGTGTGTGTGTGTGTGTGTGTGTGTGTGTGTGTGTGTGTGTGTGTGTGTGTGTGTGTGTGCGTTCATCCCTTACAAACGAGCACTGTTTGTACTCTGGTACAATGACCATATGAGAGAGTAATGCCATGGTACTTTCATATATATGAAGGCTGAGTGATTGCCATATTCATATATGAAGCTATTTATGGGTGAATATCCACTGTATATTAGATTATTCACATGTCAGAAAGCTGAGGTATTTTAGAGTTGTTATAGTGTTATTTATGTACTATAAAATTCTATTAATATTTTGATATAGTGTTATTTAATATTTTCATTTTAGTTTAAATTTTCCCTATCAGATCAGGCATAACATTATGACCAGTGGAGAACCGGCCACAGGGTCATGAAGGACCAGTGGAGAACCGGCCACAGGGTCATGGAGGACCAGTGGAGAACCGGCCACAGGGTCATGGAGGACCAGTGGAGAACCGGCCACAGGGTCATGGAGGACCAGTGGAGAACCGGCCACAGGGTCATGAAGGACCAGTGGAGAACCGGCCACAGGGTCATGGAGGACCAGTGAAGAACCGGCCACAGGGTCATGAAGGACCAGTGGAGAACCGGCCACAGGGTCATGAAGGACCAGTGGAGAACCGGCCACAGGGTCATGGAGGACCAGTGGAGAACCGGCCACAGGGTCATGGAGGACCAGTGGAGAACCGGCCACAGGGTCATGGAGGACCAGTGGAGAACCAGCCACAGGGTCATGAAGGACCAGTGGAGAACCGGCCACAGGGTCATGAAGGACCAGTGGAGAACCGGCCACAGGGTCATGGAGGACCAGTGGAGAACCGGCCACAGGGTCATGGAGGACCAGTGGAGAACCGGCCACAGGGTCATGGAGGACCAGTGGAGAACCAGCCACAGGGTCATGGAGGACCAGTGGAGAACCGGCCACAGGGTCATGAAGGACCAGTGGAGAACCGGCCACAGGGTCATGGAGGACCAGTGGAGAACCGGCCACAGGGTCATGAAGGACCAGTGGAGAACCGGCCACAGGGTCATGAAGGACCAGTGGAGAACCAGCCACAGGGTCATGAAGGACCAGTGGAGAACCGGCCACAGGGTCATGAAGGACCAGTGGAGAACCGGCCACAGGGTCATGAAGGACCAGTGGAGAACCAGCCACAGGGTCATGGAGGACCAGTGGAGAACCGGCCACAGGGTCATGGAGGACCAGTGGAGAACCGGCCACAGGGTCATGAAGGACCAGTGGAGAACCGGCCACAGGGTCATGAAGGACCAGTGGAGAACCGGCCACAGGGTCATGAAGGACCAGTGGAGAACCAGCCACAGGGTCATGGAGGACCAGTGGAGAACCGGCCACAGGGTCATGGAGGACCAGTGGAGAACCGGCCACAGGGTCATGGAGGACCAGTGGAGAACCGGCCACAGGGTCATGAAGGACCAGTGGAGAACCGGCCACAGGGTCATGAAGGACCAGTGGAGAACCGGCCACAGGGTCATGAAGGACCAGTGGAGAACCGGCCACAGGGTCATGGAGGACCAGTGGAGAACCGGCCACAGGGTCATGGAGGACCAGTGGAGAACCGGCCACAGGGTCATGAAGGACCAGTGGAGAACCGGCCACAGGGTCATGAAGGACCAGTGGAGAACCGGCCACAGGGTCATGGAGGACCAGTGGAGAACCGGCCACAGGATCATGAAGAACCAGTGGAGAACCGGCCACAGGGTCATGAAGGACCAGTGGAGAACCGGCCACAGGGTCATGGAGGACCAGTGGAGAACCGGCCACAGGGTCATGGAGAACCAGTGGAGAACCGGCCACAGGGTCATGAAGGACCAGTGGAGAACCGGCCACAGGGTCATGGAGGACCAGTGGAGAACCGGCCACAGGATCATGAAGAACCAGTGGAGAACCGGCCACAGGGTCATGAAGGACCAGTGGAGAACCGGCCACAGGGTCATGAAGGACCAGTGGAGAACCGGCCACAGGGTCATGGAGAACCAGTGGAGAACCGGCCACAGGGTCATGAAGGACCAGTGGAGAACCGGCCACAGGGTCATGGAGGACCAGTGGAGAACCGGCCACAGGGTCATGGAGGACCAGTGGAGAACCGGCCACAGGGTCATGGAGAACCAGTGGAGAACCGGCCACAGGGTCATGAAGGACCAGTGGAGAACCGGCCACAGGGTCATGGAGGACCAGTGGAGAACCGGCCACAGGATCATGAAGAACCAGTGGAGAACCGGCCACAGGGTCATGAAGGACCAGTGGAGAACCGGCCACAGGGTCATGAAGGACCAGTGGAGAACCGGCCACAGGGTCATGAAGGACCAGTGGAGAACCGGCCACAGGGTCATGAAGGACCAGTGGAGAACCGGCCACAGGGTCATGAAGAACCAGTGGAGAACCGGCCACAGGGTCATGAAGAACCAGTGGAGAACCGGCCACAGGGTCATGGCTCATTGATGCACATGAGGAGCGAAAAAAACAGAGATAATAAAAAAACACGGCCCAACTCATGAGCTCATGCGAACATTACATTACGTCATTAATATTCATGATTTTATTCTGAATTGTGAACAGAGCGACTAAAGCACATCCAACCAATCAGTTCTGACCGTATAGCACGAGCGGATCAATACCGTCCCCCGAGGGCCCGAGCGTCTCTGATGGATGAGGTGTGTATGCACGTCACACGAGCTCCTCCACATGCTAGCGGAACGACTAATGGAAGAACTTCAGTAACGTGATTAAAGCTCAGCATCAGATGAGGCCAGAACTCTTCTCATGATAAGTGAGGAGCAATATGTTGTACTTAATTAAAAACACTTTGTTATTCTCATTTCCTACCGCAGCTTAATGCATCATTCAGTGCTTATTATGGTATAAAATAGTACCGTATAATTGCATAAGAATACATTTGTTTGATGATATGTGAGTTGGATTCACAATCAGAGCTGAAGTGGCGTCTGCTGCAGGTCTTGATTCGGTGTTGGCTCATTAATGGATGATCGATGGGCCGTACTACGGCTTGATCAGATTACCAGCCAGAACCACGGGCTGTAGAGAAGGAGTTCATATATTCTGATGCTGTAATAGACCAATCACACGGCTCTGCTGCCCCCTCCTGGTGCTCCGTCATTAGGGACCCAGAGCCCTCGCTTTCCTCTGCATCCTCAGGCTTTTGTGAAAGGAAAAGCTGGTTTAGGATCAGTTGTTTAGAGGATGTTGCAATGCACTTGAAATACTGTACTTGATAAGCACTAGTAGAACATTATGACCGGTGAAGTGAATAAGTCAAGTCAACTTTATACATATAGCGCTTTTAACAATGCAGATTGTCTCAAAGCAGCTTCACAGTGTTAACCCTCTGGTGCTCTTTGGTCATTTCTGACCGGAAAAAAAATCACAGCTTCATCGGAATTATATGAAAATGATGCATTAGGTATGTAAACACACAAAAAAATTGGGGTTGTGATTCGAGCATGCTAATTGGTCGTAAAAAAAAAGTAGCGTTCATTGTCTTCGGTCATAAATGACCGATTATAGGAAATGAATGGGAAATCTGCAAAAACATAAAAGTTCTCTGAATATTTGTGTGTACAATCTACAAATCAGCCACAATGCTGGAAAAAAGTACACAGCAGTGAAGGGGTGACACTCTAAAACATCAAGAGTGTGATATTGACACATCCACTCACACACACACACACACACACACACACACACACACTTATATACACACACACACATACCTATGAAAAACTGAACCACATTTTGAATTTTTAAAAATCACAGCTTCTTCAGGATGATATGACTTTTCTAGCATTAGGACTGTAAACACATAAAAATTGAGGGCATGATTCGAGCATGCTAAGGGGTCGTAAAAAAATACTCCCACTTGTGCTCTTCGGTCAAAATGACCATCATAGGAAATGAATGGGAAATCTGCAAAAACACAAATGCACAGAAAAAAAACCATATTTGTAACAAAAAAAAATCTAAAACTATTACTATAATAAATAGTCTTTGAGATTTTTTATATATATATTCAAATCCATCAAAAAAAAATCATTAAATGTGTTCAAAACAGAACTAGTGAATCCTCAAGCCTCTCCATAGAGACCTCTAGTGGTCACACACATGGTTGCAGGATTTCTTAAATAATTCCAAAAGAGGCGCTAATATGCCTTCAAAAATATATATTTTGAAGGCCTAGTCTCTATTTTAACCTGAAATACTGCAATAATAATAAAAATAAAAATAAAAAGAATTGCTAAAAAAAAAAAGTATAATTTTCAATGGCAAAAATAGACCATAATTATTGCATAAATATAAAAAAATACCATCAAATCATCTCAAAATACAAAATTTAAAAAAAATATATTATTGAAGAAAAATAAATTGCATTGGTTTTACTGGGGTGGAGGAAGTTTAATTTTTAGGTGTTTGTTTAGGTAAGTTAACGGGAAGATGACCAATGCAACCCCTAAACATAGAGCACCAGAGGGTTAAACAGGAAAATAATGCAGCATAATTTTATTCAGCCGTACAGCTGTTCTGGAGAAAACACTGATGTCATCAGCTCATTTCAATTATCATATAGTGACAATGTGGGCTTTAGATCAGTAATTAGATCAGTAATTTAGTTTATATGGTTAATTTAGTTCAATAATTAGATTTATTTGGATATTTAGTTGAAAAATTTCACGTCCCCAACTGAGCAAACCAAGCCAGAGGCAACAGTGGCAAGAAAACCCAAACCCCATCAGGAGCAGAATGGAGGAAAATAAACCTTGGAGAAACCAGGCTCAGTCGGGGGGGCAGTTCTCCTCTGGCCAATTAACAAACAGCGTATGATTATTATTCTGACAACTTTACAGGTCAGAGGTCATAATAGATCGGAATATTCGAAAGATCAGAGATTTCACGCCAGAGACGGGTTTATTGAGGATGCCGTGACGATGAGGCAGTTGCAGGGAGAGTCTAATCACGGTCTCTCTGACACTTCAGGGTCATGTGTTGGTCATGCGTTGGTCATGTGTTGGTCATGTGTTGGTCATGTGTTGGTCATGCTTTGGTCATGCGTTGGTCATGCGTTGGTCATGTGTTGGTCATGTGTTGGTCATGTGTTGGTCTTGTGTTGGTCTTGTGTTGGTCATGTGTTGGTCATGTGTTGGTCATGTGTTGGTCTTGTGTTGGTCATGTGTTGGTCATGTGTTGGTCATGAGTTGGTCATGTGTTGGTCATGTGTTGGTCATGTGTTGGTCATGCGTTGGTCATGTGTTGGTCATGTGTTGGTCATGCGTTGGTCATGTGTTGGTCTTGTGTTGGTCATGTGTTGGTCATGTGTTGGTCATGTGTTGGTCATGTGTTGGTCATGTGTTGGTCTTGTGTTGGTCATGTGTTGGTCATGTGTTGGTCATGTGTTGGTCTTGTGTTGGTCATGTGTTGGTCATGTGTTGGTCATGCGTTGGTCATGCGTTGGTCATGCGTTGGTCATGCGTTGGTCATGTGTTGGTCATGTGTTGGTCATGTGTTGGTCATGTGTTGGTCTTGTGTTGGTCATGTGTTGGTCATGTGTTGGTCATGTGTTGGTCATGTGTTGGTCATGTGTTGGTCATGTGTTGGTCTTGTGTTGGTCATGAGTTGGTCATGTGTTGGTCATGTGTTGGTCATGTGTTGGTCATGTGTTGGTCATGTGTTGGTCATGTGTTGGTCATGTGTTGGTCTTGTGTTGGTCATGTGTTGGTCTTGTGTTGGTCATGTGTTGGTCATGTTTTGGTCTTGTGTTGGTCATGTGTTGGTCTTGTGTTGGTCATGTGTTGGTCTTGTGTTGGTCATGTGTTGGTCTTGTGTTGGTCATGTGTTGGTCATGTGTTGGTCTTGTGTTGGTCTTGTGTTGGTCATGTGTTGGTCTTGTGTTGGTCATGTGTTGGTCATGTGTTGGTCATGTGTTGGTCATGTGTTGGTCTTGTGTTGGTCATGTGTTGGTCTTGTGTTGGTCATGTGTTGGTCATGTGTTGGTCATGTGTTGGTCATGTGTTGGTCATGTGTTGGTCTTGTGTTGGTCATGTGTTGGTCTTGTGTTGGTCATGTGTTGGTCATGTGTTGGTCATGTGTTGGTCATGTGTTGGTCATGTGTTGGTCATGTGTTGGTCATGTGTTGGTCATGCGTTGGTCATGTGTTGGTCATGTGTTGGTCATGTGTTGGTCATGTGTTGGTCATGTGTTGGTCATGTGTTGGTCATGTGTTGGTCATGTGTTGGTCATGTGTTGGTCATGTGTTGGTCATGTGTTGGTCTTGTGTTGGTCATGTGTTGGTCTTGTGTTGGTCATGTGTTGGTCATGTGTTGGTCATGTGTTGGTCATGTGTTGGTCATGTGTTGGTCATGTGTTGGTCTTGTGTTGGTCATGTGTTGGTCTTGTGTTGGTCATGTGTTGGTCTTGTGTTGGTCATGTGTTGGTCTTGTGTTGGTCATGTGTTGGTCATGTGTTGGTCTTGTGTTGGTCTTGTGTTGGTCATGTGTTGGTCTTGTGTTGGTCTTGTGTTGGTCATGTGTTGGTCTTGTGTTGGTCTTGTGTTGGTCATGTGTTGGTCATGTGTTGGTCATGTGTTGGTCATGTGTTGGTCTTGTGTTGGTGATGTGTTGGTCTTGTGTTGGTCTTGTGTTGGTCATGTGTTGGTCATGTGTTGGTCATGTGTTGGTCATGTGTTGGTCTTGTGTTGGTCATGTGTTGGTCTTCTCTGGGCGCAGGTCCACCATCTGATCTGGATCCGGCCCAGATCCGGCTGACTGCAGTAAACCTCGGGATAAAACAGAGAGACTTTCATTAGCGTAGATGCCGTTCTTCTGATGATGTCACGAGTACATCAGGTGTTATGGGAAGTGTTCCCGGTTCCGGCTGACCCAGTTAATGCAGCCTAACAATCATTTCATTGAAAAAGTGTTTTATGTGTATGCCATAGTAAAGAGATGTGTTTTTAGTCTGGATTTAAACTGACAGAGTGTGTGTGCTTCCCGAACAATGTTAGGAAGAGTTCCAGAGTTTAGGAGCTAAATAGGAAAAGGAGTTGATTCTGATATTGTGGGTTTGATCAACTGGCCAGAGTTTAGAGAGCGCAGTAGACGTGATGGAGGATAATGTGTTAAGAGCTCAAGTACTGGAGATTAACCATTTAGTGCTTTGTAAGTAATAAGCAAGATTTTAAAATGTATGCGATGTTTAATAGGCAGCCAGTGCAGTGTAGACAGAAGCGGCTAATATGGCCACACTTCCTGGTTCTAGTAAGAACTTCTGGTTCTAGTAACACTGATGATCTCTTCATCTCCTGTTAGTGGGTGGGATATATTAGGCAGCAAGTGAACATTTTGTCCTCAGAGTTGATGTGTTGACAGTCTGCAACTGGTCGGATCACTGCTCTTTTCACACTGCGTGAATATCTGGGCCAGGATTCAGTATCAGTGTACTTTTTCCGGTAATTTTGTTTATTTAAAGAGATAATTGTATTCATACAATACAAATAACCTATGTTACTGAATAGTTGTGTAGTATAGGACTATTTTCCTGCTCATCTGAACGCACGCAAATGCTGCAAGACAGAACCAGTCGATCACAGAGAGAGCGTTCGCTCACTGATGACACTTTATTCAAACAGAGCTGCGTTTCCCAAAACTATCATACGAAACCATTGATGCTTTTGGAAACGCAGCCCAGAACAATAATCATCAGAAGACCAAAAAAAACATATGTTTGAGTTATTTCACAATAAACAAATAGAAATTGTAGCCTACATAGTGCAATTACACTCTTTAAATTGTATGTTAAAAGTTGATATTGATCATGTTCTATTCTGTAACTAATGTTAATATAAATCATTTCAGAATAAAAAGGTTGCATTTTATGGGTGCAACATCCTGTCACTGGCTGTCCCTTATGAAAATGAAAATGTATTTTTTTTTACTACAGTGACCATAGTTCAACTAATATTTTAAAATTTCCATGGTTACAACTACAAGTAAACATATTTTAACCATGTGTAAACAAAAATATGATCTAATAAGTTGCAATTAACATAAATTGAATGTTAATATGATGTATCTTTACCCATTTTACTCTTAGTAATTTTAATAATTTATTAAATTTAATAATTACAAAGTTCAGTTTAGAAGTATCGTATCGTATCGATATCGGTGATACTAGCCTTGAAAGTATCGGTATCGTATCGAAAACAAAACAAGTGGTATTGCCCATCCCTAGTGACAAGGAAACAACGCGAGAACTCGTCTGACTCACGTGTGATCTCGCGTTGTTTCCTAGGGATGGGCGATACCACTTATTTTGTTTTCGATACGATACCGATACTTTCAAGGCTAGTATCACCGATATCGATACGATACGATACTTCTAAACTGAACTTTTTAATTATTCAATTTAATAAATTATTAAAATTACTACAAGTAAAATGGGTGAGACTGGAATTATTAAAAATATAGACTGCAGAAAGCTTGTGATCCAAGTTGATTTGCAGCGAAAAGGAGAAAAAGAAAAAAAGATTATGGCGGAGGAAAGGTTGGAGATACAGGGAGCAATGATCGTGTTCTCCAAAGAGAGTTGGAGGTTGATAAATAATTTTGCAATGTGCTGCTGTTGCGGCTGGTCAAGCAAATGTTTGTGCTTCGTTTCTGTTTGATAGAATTGTAAATATATCTATTAAAATACTGATATTGTGGTCTATAACTCCTCCCCCCTGTATCTTGCTCTCTCATTGGCTGTCGGTCATCGCCAATGTATTTTTCAGTCAGAACACATTTCAGGGCTCGACATTAACGCTTGTCCGGGACGAGTGGATTTTTTGAAGGGGCAAGTGAAAGAGAATTTGACTTGCCTGACCGGACAAGTGTCCTGATAAAACGTCATTAACAAAAAATAACTAGGGAATCATCAAAAGGCAATAATGATTCTGCATTTATTAGTGTAAGTGGCGATCGATAGTGGATAATAATATATAATGTATAATGAACTGACTCGCGCAGCCTCTCGAGGAGAAATCACAACAAATGTGCGGCGCTCACACAGAGAAACTCCGTCACACACTGCAGTAAACCCGTAGAAATGTGTAGTTTATTTATATTTATAACATATGATACAGTTGCAACGTCACCTTACCAAGAGTGCTGTTTTCCTGAATAACATCACGACTGAACATGACACTGATTTCATATGACAGTTCCATAATCAATTATTAACATTAAGTCACTTACATTTTAGACGCAATATTGAGTGTTTTTGTTCTGTTTCAGCATCGAAAAAAGTTCCAAACAAAGATCACAGCAGAACCATAACACATCTCACAGCAACAGTGTGTGTTAGTGAATGATTCAGTGTTTGAATGAATCGGTTGAATCGATTCAATGACCTGTTCGTAAACGACTTGTTCATCCGTTTGAACGAATCGACTCAGTGATTCACTCATTCAGACGGTCACCTGCGCCACCTACTGGCAGTTTAGTTTCATGTTTAAACATTCTTTCCAACTTTTTTTATTTGTATATTCAAAAATTATTTAAAACAATCTCATAACATTATTTAATGCAGTTGTAATTTTTCAGTGTAAATTATTTAATTTGATTGGTCACCGCCCTATAGTGTCGTCTTCTAATTTCATTTATTGATCAAATGTAAGAATATAAAATGAAAGCTGAAGCGTAGCCTATATTTAATAAGATTAGGGGAAAAAATGCCCTTTATAAAAGGTAAAAATATCACAAAAATGCAGATTTAAATATGTCAAAGCTGAATGAACACTGGTGAGAATATTGCTTCAGAATAAATTGTATTTATCAGACAAGTGAATGACAGATTTACTTGTCTGAAGGACAAGCACATGAACAGGTTTAATGTCGAGCTCTGCATTTCACACTGCAGGAGTTAGAATCGCCGACAGGTCCAG
The DNA here is from genome assembly GCF_949357685.1 of Gobio gobio. NCBI lineage: Eukaryota > Metazoa > Chordata > Actinopteri > Cypriniformes > Gobionidae > Gobio > Gobio gobio. The sequence continues at coordinate 2,164,311 of NC_137110.1, read as the reverse complement.
ATATTTAGCAGGCCAAATATCTCACAGGCTTCAGCGATTCTCTCTGATCGTGTCTTTGATCAGTCACACAGTTTGATTGTCACTCACATGCACGAGCACGATTTGCCTATGATTTCGGGCGTTTTTCTGCGATTTCGCAAAACCTGTTGGTGAGTCAAAATCGGGGCTAAAATTGGGCAGTGTAAACTCAGCATTAGAAGCAAGAAAAATGGGCAAGCGTAAGGATTAGACCAATCCAATCCAATTGAGCATCTGTGGGATGTGCGGAACAAACAAGTCCGATCCCACCTCACAATTTACAGGACTTAAAGTATCTGCTGCTAACATCTTTGTGCCTGAAGCACACCTTCAGGAGTCTAGAGGAGTCCATGCCTCGACGGGTCAGCAACACAGGAAACTATCCCGTCGGCTGTGTACAAATGCAGCAGATTTGTATTATGAAGTACAGCAGGTTTATTTAGCGCTAAAGATAGAGCGCACACATGTCAGGTGATTAGTCAGTTGTTCCTCAGTGGGTCGGACGTTTTCTGGGGTGACCCAGATTCGTATCGTTTGTATCTCCGTATCCGGCAGAATATGAACTCCGATCCCACTATTTTAGGAGAGAAATAAAGAGTGTGCACCTGACATGTGTGTTTAAAAGCATGGCTGCGCTCCAAATCGCAAAAGGACGTTCTATATAGTATGAGTGTGTGTAGTATGGACGCACTACATCCGCCATGATGTCATTGTCATGTGACCTAGCATCAGTCACATCACTGTCATTCACAAATCCTCTCCCAAAGCCTCATGGGATAGTAAAGTGGCAGTAGTAGTAGGTCATCCGACTCTTTTATGAGTATTATGAATTCTGACATACTTCTTTTGTCACTGGTTTTTTGCGCACTATATAGGCTAGTGGTGTGTGTGTGGAGTGTCACTCACGAGTGTCTGTTACATCTTCATTTATCACATAAATACAGTCATAATTCACCTCATATGTGGTATCATTTGAAAGCTTAGAGTCTCTACTTTCTGGAGATATGCATCACTTTGGCTTTTGTTTTACACAAAGTAACTTATTTACACTAAATTGCTCTGGGACCATTTCTACATGGATTTGTCCGACCCATATTAAAAAAGCTTCCCATACACACATACAGTGTCTCTAAACACACATAACACTTCTGTCATTTTACAGGAAACCCTCTGAAGTTTCAAAAAACACTGCTAAAAGTGATAAACATGTGTTGTCTGAGCTGTAATAACCCCCCAAAAATAGGCGTTTTTGATTGTTTGGTTATAAATTCAGTTTTGAAAGTGTGTAACTCCGGCCCTGTGAGCTCTAGCACCCTGCAGACAGTTTGGGCTGTAAACACTAGATTACAGAAAACACTGGAGAAAAGATTTTTGTGACACTGGGATATTGTATTTACATCACTGCATATGTGAATATTAGAGAGATTATGGTAAGCGGGAATTACATAAAAAAGGTAAAAAAAGGTCTCTTCAGAGCCATTTGAATAAATCTTGCATACATGATACAGACAAAATGATTTGTTCCAGTATTTTCTGTAATCTAAATCATCTAATTCTGTAATTAAAACACCTTTTGTCCATTGTTAATGTGTTCATGTTATTATTTTATTATTATTATTATTACACACTTTATTTTAATAGCCTAAAATAAAAAATTGGCATTTGTAGAAATGTAAAAAGGCTTCAAAAGTATTGTTAGTTAATGCTAACTATTGTGTAGGATAATGTTAATGGCTACACAACCATAAATATGCGTTATTATTCGGCACATATCCAAGTGTTTGTGTGAGTGTGGAAGCTGAAGTATAGAGCGCTTACATCACATGAAGGCGCCGGCGTGAACACTGGCTTTTTTCCTGACAGCTTAAAATAATTTATGGTCATAAAGATAAGAGTAATATAAAATAAAGAAAACAAACATGATGTGCGATTTCTTTCGTCCTATAGTCTGCAGTGCATCTCATAAATGAACCGAAACTAAGCGTATCAGGCTTCTTGCCTCACATATATGAGAAATATTTCTATCCTACAGAAAGCTTGTGTATATACCTAAATGTCTACTTTTAAATGAACAAATTTAAATCGAAAACCGCCTCAAGGTTGTGTGTGTTGTGGCTTCACAAATGCTTTGCTGCAGACCTCGGTTGTAACGAGTGGTTATTTCAGTCAAAGTTGCTCTTCTATCAGCTTGAATCAGTCGGCCCATGACCTCTGACCTCGAGCATCAACACGGCATTTTCTCCCACAGGACTGCCGCATACTGGATGCTTTTCCCTTTTCACACCATTCTTTGTAAACCCTAGAAATGGTTGTGTGTGAAAATCCCAGTAACTGAGCAGATTGTGAAATACTCAGACCAACAACCATGCCACGCTCAAACTTGCTTAAATCCCCTTTCTTTCCCATTCCGACATTCAGTGTGGAGTTCAGGAGATTGTCTTGACCAGGACCACACCCCTAAATGCACTGAAGCAACTGCCATGTGATTGGTTGATTAGATAATTGCATTAATGAGAAATTGAACAGGTGTTCCTAATAATCCTTTAGGTGAGTGTATATAGAGAATTGTGGCATCCCTAATACACAGATGAATCGTAAAATCGGCCTTCTGTCAACGCTCCATGTGCAGGTCAAAGCGACACACACTTGTGTTGAAGCCGTGACGCGAGTGGAGTGAAAGCGCCTTCAGAGAGTGTAGATGTGGGCCAGAGTTTCTGACTGGCCTAATTTGCTCGACCTTCGCGGAGAGAGAAAGGCACTGCGGAGGAGAGAAGGAGCCTCGTTATAGAGAGCGCTCGTCTGAACCCATCCCTCAGAGCGGATGTACTGCAGCTAATTTGCTCTTACGGCTTTACTGAAGAACTGCTGACTCACTTGTTCACAGCGTGTGCTGGAGCTCGACGCGTGCCTGTTACACTTAAGGGCTTTCCTGTTCATAAACACATACACTTGCTGCTATCAGCTGGATTGCTTCAGTGCCAGTCCTGCGATCCGCAGTCTTTCAAACGTGCCTTTTAGCACTGATCGCAACATATACATCTATAAAGCATAAATAATGCCTTTGAATGACCTTAATTCTGAAGATTCTCACAGCAGATAATGATAGTTATGTTATCGAACTGCTTTTCTGCTTGCCCTCATCTATCCATCAGGGTGAACCTTTGCTTTTGTACTTTTCCACATGCCAACATTTTGACAAGGGCATCAGTGAGATCGGGTTTACACTGCAATGTGTTGTGAATGCAGCAGTGAGCTGAAATGGGCTGTGCTGCAGTCGTCGGGCAGATCCGAGCTGACAGGAGACAATGCCGGCGAAGCGCCCGGAAAATGAGGAAAATTGCTGAAAATCACCCCATAACTTTTAATGGCCACATCGATAATCCTCTGAAAGGCCCATTGTCTTTACGTCTCCAATGAGAAATGAAGACACAATAACCTCAGGTTTTACTGTGGAACCCTTGCAGTGTTCATTTTGATTTATTTATAGTCTTTTGACTAAAATGCCATTTAGTTTTAGTCATATTTTAGTCGCCTCAATTGTTTTTAGTTTTAGTCTAGATTTAGTCTCCTAAAATCTAATGAGTTTAGTTCAATTGTAATACATTAAGCATTTAAGCATTACATAACCGACTGTCACTTGAACTGATATTTTGACATAAAAAATACACAAAAGAGCTCAATTCACTTTTTTGTAAACATCTATATAGTTTTTATAACTTTGTATTTCTGTTTTAGTCAGTAGGCCATATCAGGTTAAGCTAAAGCTTCAAATTAGTTTATTTTAATTTCAGTTTATTTAATTTCAGTTTATTTTACTGATACTTTATTGAATATGTGTCAAATACTGGTCTTTCCTCCTGACTATGAATTAAATGGGAATGAAATTAAATACAGTTTATTGTGTAACCAAAAACGAATATATAATGCGTGACTTTTAATGATAAACAAGCTGGAAATACACCAGGACTCTTATTTTGAAATGTCTGCGCCTCTATTGCAGTTGCAGGAGCTCATTCAAGTTCAGATGAGGAGATAAATATGCATTATTACAACCGTCTAAAACATATTACTATATAAACATGGTGAAGTAAACATTGTGATTATTCATCAGCATTAGTTGATAAACACTGGTCTGGCATAAATGTGTGTTATTGATTGAGCCGCTCTGGAGCTGGATTGGGTGTGTGTGTGTGTGTGTGTGTGTGTGTTATTGATTGAGCCGCTCTGGAGCTGGATTGGGTGTGTGTGAGCCTGTAGATCGTGTGTTTTCCAGAGGTTAGATCAGTTCAGATCAAATGTGTTCATCTGTGACACAGGACATCAGTTCTGACCCCATCTCTGCCCTAATCCACCCTCACTAACCTCACTATTCTCCTCTCGCTTTTATTTGTTGACGAAAATGACAGTTGATTTTCGTCATAGTTTTTGTCATCCAACACTAGTTTTTATTTAGTTATCGTCTCGTTTTCGTCAGTGAAGAAAGGTCGTTGACGAAAATTATTTGTCAACGAAATTAACACTGAACCCTTGTGAACGTGTTATATCATGTGTTTGATTAGTTTCATAAAGGGATACTTCACCCAAAAATTACAGGTTTATCAATGGCTCACACGATTCTTCTGTACAACACAGAAGTAGATGTTCTGAAGACTGTCATTACTGTTATGACTTGGCACACACTGTATAAAGGTCCTAGATCACATCATTATCACAACTTTTAAACGGGTCATGAACTGAGAAATCAAATTTTCCTTGAGCTTTTGACATATCCTCATAACGTCCTTGTGCTTTTATTGTCACCAAGCTCAGAGATCGACTCGTTGTGAGTGAGTCTGTAATAGATCAGTGAAGGACCGCCTCTCCAGAACAAGATCAACGCCCACTTCACAACTTTGGCCACGCCCACTGGAGTGTTAGTGAGATGACGAGGAGAGACGAACTGACTAAAAATAACATCACCTTCCAAAGGATCCTAAAGCTGGGAATGTGTTTATTTATTCTCATCACTGTGAATGTCTCAGTCGAGCATTATTTATTTGTATTCGCTACATTTAACTAAATATAATGCCATAGATTTGAATATAATGCCATAGATCTGAATATAATGCTATAATCAACTCTTTTCACGATTAGTTAACCTTGAGAGCTGTAATAGTAAAAACGTGCTAAAAGTTTTCGAGAGAGTTTCACATGTAATACTAGCTGTTTCATATGCAAAGATATCAGCCAATCACAGCACTGGGCGTTTACTAGGGCTGGGTATTGACACAAATTTCACAATTCGATTCGATTTCGATTCACAAGCTTTCGATTCGATTTGCTTTTCGATTCGATTCAATCCAATATGGATTATTTTGGATATGTATCAGGTATAATACATGGCAAATTTTCTCAAGGAAAACAAATTTCTGAACTAATGTTGTAAACTATGGGAGTCAGTTGATACTACATTAGCCTAATATTGTAATTAGACTAATATTGAAGGTAAAAATTAACTGATTTGTAGGATACAAACACTTAAATTACACTAAATTATGTTTTTTTAAATTATAATAAAGTTATAATATTAACTTTACATAATCATAATTCTACTCCAATTCATTTTTTGAAATGGTCATAATTTATTCATACTAAGAACATTGACAATTAATATCCTATGTAATGTGGTGCATATAATCAGCAAAATGCTATAGAGTTAAATAATAGAGTTAATTTTTCTAGCGGACTAATGAGCGCTGCTGATTCTCTTGAGCTGAGCTGCGGCAGAGCTGATCTCACGCCACAGGCCAAAACGGTATTTATGCTTTTGAATTTCGTAAAAAATTGGACGAAATTTGAAATCTGAAACTTTGTTTCATATCAATAGTAATAAAGCACAAATATTATTGCAAAATATTGGATGGGAGGCGCGCTAGAATGTTTATTTCATTCATTAACTGAAAACAGGATGACTAATCGATTCTTGGGATTTAAGAATCAATATTGTTTTGTAAAAGTGAGAGTCGATTAAATTGAGAAATTGATATTTTTTACCCAGCCCTAGCATTTAGACTGAAGTCTCACAGCAGCCAATCACAGCAGCGCAAATCGGTATTTCCCACTTCTTTTTACTATTACGCGAAGAACGAAAAAGAACGAGTATATCCGGGCCTTGAATCACGTTAATAAGTCGCGGCTGCAGTTTACTGAACGGCCACCGGTGTCGCTAATAACAAGGCTTTCTGAATTCTACACACAGCCTCTTTAAAGCTACACTGTGTAACTTTTTTAGTTTATTCTTAGCTAAAAACACTTAGTTCTTTCAAAAATATATGTGCTCATTAATGTATATTTACTTCTTTCAAGTAATAAAGTATTCTCGTAAGTTTATAATATGCCATTGTAAATACATACGGGTGAGGGTTCGAATGCGGGTCGCCATGTTGCCCCTCCATCTTGAAAGTACATTAGCCAAAGAGGGACATTCCCGTAAATTCAAGCTTCGCCTTTGCTGTTTTAACACTCGATGGCACCGTGTCCAATGTGGACGAGGTCGAACTGTTATTCTTGGACTAAATCAGCCACCGTAGGAGTTAAAACGAAATCGGAATTGAGAGGAACAGAAACTAATATTCACTGGATGGTCATATACCTTTTCACCACTAGATGGGGGAAAATATCACACAGTGTAGCTTTAAATACAGTGCGACCAAGGATTAAAGTCAAAGCAAAAGTCATAACAGAGGGAGCAAATAAACACAGAATGTTCATTATTGTCTGTACTATCTCTTTAAATGTCAGGCTCACTCTGATGCTATCAAATGCAAATGTATTGCTGGCCCAAAAGTAGTTTTTCAGACTGAATGACGCACAGGTTACCTTCTCCCAAAGGCGTATCTGTTTCCTTCAGCGGCTCTGCAGTCGTCCTGGAAATGGGTTTCGTTATCAATCAGAATAACTGCACAGTGGGTCTGCGACCGGCCAGACGTGTTTTGAGTGTTTATGAACAGATTGCTTTCATTTATGCAGTCATTTATGGCAAAAAAGATTATTATTTTTTTCTGTTTTGACTTGGGCCAGTAGGTAAACACCTACTAGCAATGCCCTGCCTTAAAGTGACAGCCACATAAAATGAGCTTTACATACTGTAATTTGTAAGCAAAACTCTTATATGATGTTTGTAAAAGGCATAAAACGTTCTCATGTAATTAAGAGTGCTTGCATCAGACCAAGTATTTATTAAAAGGATATTAATCAGTGACACGCCATAGTTTGATATGTCCTGATTTACTCTGTAATGCATCTTTAGTGTGAGGAGTAATTGAAATAGAAAGGTCTATTATTGATCATGTGGTTAATTAGACCAATCCGTCTGCTCGCATTCTGAGCTTTCACAACATCCACCCCATAATCAAAGGAGAGAAATAATAAATGTTTGCTTAATGATGCAGATTGCGTAGTTGTGCCTGGAGTCGATCGTTTTATTTGTGATAACGTAATGAAGCTAATTCTTCAAACATATGTTTTTGGCCAGGCTGTCATACAAAGACATTATGAACACATGAAAAAAACAAGAAAGAACCGATGAAATATTAATAACTGATTATGTTGTAGTCATTGTTTGCTGTAGCTTGCCTTTTTTTTGCTAAATCTCAGTGTCTCCAGGATGTGAGTGTGCTCAAAACATCCCTCAGATAATTTATTATATCATGTTGTAAACGCCCTTTTTTGAGTTGAAGGAAACACATGCTGTTTCTGTGCATGTACCTTTAAATGCAAATGAGCTGCTGCTCCGCCCCCTATCCAGAAGAGGGCGGAGCTTGTACAGCTCGTGCCTCTGATACTCCGCCAAAAACTAAAGCATCTGTTTGGCTTTCATTATCATGTCTATCATCACACACACGCAACACTGAAGTTCATCATCATGAGAGTTTATGATCTGATGCATTTTAAAGCCATATCAGTCTAAACTTCTGATATATGGTTTTCTGAGTGCACACACACACACACCCGAAGCACGCGCACAGAAAGCTGTGTGTCAGACGTGAGTATTAAACTCAGTTCTCTTTCACGTCTTATTGCGCTTGAACTGTCAAACACACACAAGGTTATGTCAAAAACACACAGAGTTCACTAAAATCACCGTCGGTTATGTGTGTGAACGTAAAGAAATCACATGTGTGTATTAGATCTGTGTATTAAAGTGACTTTAACTATGCTAATAGGGTGGAGTCTGTCAGCAGTCGTGGGCGGGGTCTGTGCTAATGGGGCGGAGTCTGTCAGCAGTCGTGGGCGGGGTCTGTGCTAATGGGGCGGAGTCTGTCAGCAGTCGTGGGCGGGGTCTGTGCTAATAGGGCGGAGTCTGTCAGCAGTCGTGGGCGGGGTCTGTGCTAATAGTGCGGAGTCTGTCAGCAGTCGTGGGTGGGGTCTGTGCTAATAGTGCGGAGTCTGTCAGCAGTCGTGGGCGGGGTCTGTGCTAATAGGGCGGAGTCTGTCAGCAGTCGTGGGCGGGGTCTATGCTAATAGGGCCTTTGTGTTGTCACATTGCATAGAAACTGCAAACCGCTTGTTTCTGAGACACTGCTTATGATTTTCGGGGATTTTAAAATAGGAGTGGGTGGTTGTGTACACACTGCTGACACACATTTATGTGCAAACACCATGTAAAAGTGAATTTTGTATAAACCTTTAAAACAAGTTTAGAAATAATCATAAATGTGTGTTGATCATCAGATCCTCATATGAGAGTGATTTCTGAAGGGTCATGTGACACTGAAGACTGGAGTCATGATGCTGAAGATCACAGGAATAAATTATATTTTAAAATATATTCACATAGAAAACAGTTATTTTACAATTTAATAATATTTCACAATATTATAATTTTTTTTGTATTTTTTATCAAATAAATGCAGTGTTGGTGAGCAGAAGAGACTAAACATCCCTGATCCCAAACTCGTGAATGATTAGATATTTTTCCTGGAAAACAAGTCAAAAGTACTGATTGGTCATTATTTGTGCGGTGTGTATTGTCAGAAGTCAGCGATATCAGGTAGGAACATCCCACATTTAGTGTGTGTGTGTGTGTGTGTGTGTGTGTGTGTGTGTGTGTGTGTGTGTGTGTGTGAGGCAAACCGGTGGGTGAATCACTCTCTCTATGCGCCCTCTAGCTTTATATTTCTGGATAAACCCCTGCATTGCAGCATTACTTGCAGGAGAGAGAGAGAGAGAGAGAGAGAGAGAGAGAGAGAGAGAGAGAGAGAGAGAGAGAGAGAGAGAGAGAGAGAGAGAGAGAGAGAGAGAGAGAGAGAGAGAGAGAGAGAGAGAGAGAGAGAGAGAGAGAGAGAGAGAGAGAGAGAGAGAGAGAGAGAGAGAGAGATGAACCTGGTCCAATCACATCAGAGAGAAGCCCGAGCTGGAGTTCAGAGTTGAGAGCGTTTCTCATTTCAGTGCATGTTTTGAACATAAGGACGTTGAATTAAATTGCTGTAGTTTAATAATACATTTTGTTTTGTGTACGCTTCACAATATATTTTTATATTTAATAACTATTTATATTTATAATCATTTTATGGTGGAAAAACACTTAATTTGCATTTTTATTATTTTAATATATTCTATTATATTTATTTTAATAATTTATATGATATAATATTTTTCCATTATTAATATTTATTTATGATACATTTTTAATAATATATTTTGTTTTTGTACATGTGTGTACACTTCATTGTGTAAAATATATTTTTACATTTAATAACTATTTATATTTATAATATTTCTATCATTTTATGGTGGAATAACACTTAATTTGTAGTTTTACTATTTTAATATATTTGATATTATATCTATTTTAATAATTAATTTATATTGCTTATTTTTTTCTATTATCATTCATATTTATTTATTATTATTTTGTAATAATACATTTAGTTTTTGTACATTTGTGTACAGTTTATTGTGTATAATATATTTTTTAAATGTAATAACTATTTATATGTAATAAATTAACTTTCACTTAATTCGTTTTTTATTATTTTAATATATTTTAATAATTAATTTATATATTTTTCTAGTATTTTTATTATCATCTATTATAATTAATTTATAATAATATATTTAGTTTTTGTACATGTGTGTACACTTCATTGTGTGTAATATATTTTTACATTTAATATTTTTATAATATTTATAATTTATAAATTAACTTTGATTTCATGGTGTAAGAACACTTAATTAGCTTTTTTATTATTTGAATATATTTTATCATATCTATTTTAATAACGAATGTATATTATTTATTGTTTTTTCTATTATTATTAATAATAATTATTTTACTCATAAAATATTCAGATCATAGGCTGAGTGAGCGTGTGTGTTAGTTCTGAATATGATTATGTATGGACATCTGCTTACATGAGTGTGTGAACAGACTTCAGGAAGATCAATAATTCAGAGGCTGTCCCAGACCTCCGATCAGGCATAACATTATGACTAATATTGTGTTGGTCCTGCTCAGCCTCAGTTCTCTCCCTATATTCGTCTTCTTCTGATTCTCTTACTCTCACTGCTGACGATCTGAGACTCTTGCTATGCCAGTTAGTTATGCTGTCAGCACTTTTATAGCTACCTGGATACCGACACGGGGAACTCTTGAGTGTTGAGGTTTGTTGCCACTGTATTAACACAAGAACACTTCAGATGTGTAAATCAGGACTGAGCCTTTGCAAAGCACACACGCAACTATAGGACATCCTGAAGCTTTGCTGCAACTCTAGCGGACGGAAAAAACTTACATAGTGCAGTTTTAATTTGTGCTACTTTGCATATTTTATGAAATGCAGATACTTTTCAAACTGGTGCGTCTTAATGCCTGAACCCAAAGGCTTGAGAAATAAACAAATGATCTCAATTAATCCAGAATAACTGACTGTGATTGCCTTCGTGAGGATGATGGATGGAAGGCATTGTTTCCACTTTCTCTCAGGGACTTGAACACACACACACACACACACACACACACACACACTCAAAAACAGATTCATTTGACCTTTACTTAACACGAGTTAGTTATTTCTACTAATGTAATGTAATGCATTATTAATTTAATATGTACATTTTATGCAGTATTTGATGAATATTCATGCATGCATAATTAATCTCGCTCTCGTTTAAATCTGCAGGTTTTCCCTGCAAAACAATACAGACAATTGGGAAAGAAAGTCTATCTGGGTTTGGTAATGTGTAATATTAAATGGGAAAAAAATCAGATTTGCTGCAGTTTAGCCTCGTTCAGTCCGAATCAGTTTTTTGTGCGTGTCTGATAGGACTGATACGGTTTCAGATTCATCAATACTGTGATGTCAAGTATAGGAATCCGTGATCCGTATGGTTCAGAACGCGTGGGATTCGTGGATTTAACCAGCATAGAGTGAAAGTTTTTAAGTCGAGTCGATTCGATTCACGAACGTTTTTTGCAAATTCAGAACGATTCGATTCGAGACGATTCACATTAAAATCCAATGCGATTCGATTCATTCGATTCTGCAGTTTTTATATGCATTCATAGGATAATTAAAATGCTTCCCCGGTGTGTCAGGGTGTGAATTACCCAGAAGCCTTCAGGGCTCAGATAGTGCGCAAAAACACATTTTGTCCATTGTTAATGTGTTCATCTTATTATTTTATTATTACACACTTTATTTGAATAGCCTAAAATAAAAACTAAATGGCATTTGTAGAAATTTACATAAGGCAGAATTTAAAAAGGCTTTAAAAGTGTTGTTAGAAACAGGAATAAAGAGGATCTTGCTTGGAAGAAAGTGAGTATGGAGGTGGGACAGTCTGTTGAGTTGTAAAAAACGCTCTTTACTCAGTTTGAGCTCTACATAGAGTGATCTCAGGGTGATTAGGACACTCTTTGCCATTGAGATGACTTGGAAAAAGTGTCCCAATCCCCCTGAATTCAGTCTATTGTGACTACAGGCTAGATAAAGCGGCACATTGAGCTTATTCACCGTATTTTAAAACAATCATGTCAGCCATTTCACAACGAGACGAGACGAGCCGCTGGCAGAAGCCCCGCCCATTATGCAAATTCACGTCTGTTGTGAAACGAATGTCACGCGTGAATGAAGCGAGTAAACTCAAAATGTTCAAGCGTCCAACTACACACGAATAGCACGATTTATTCACTTCATTCGCATCTGGTGTGAACGCACCATTAGAAACGAATGCAGATATTCCAGAAAAAACAAGAGAGACACAAATCGGGTTTTGAATCAGTCGGATTTGGACTGACAGTGTGAACATAGGCTTTGTTTGTCTTGTCATAATTAGGGAATGTCCCACTGTATGCACTAGGGATGCTACACTACAGTTAGTCCACGGTTCAATACACACCTCGGTTTTTAACCACGGTTTTCAGTTCGGTTCTGATGGCTTGTCACATCAGTTTCTTTTGCTATTCTATTCTTAAGCGACTGGAACAGAAAGAGGTTAAGGAGAAAAAATAAAAAAATGTGTTATTGCAATACTCTTTTTTTATTTTACTTAAAAAACCCTTGTACACATTCCTAGTGTATTGTATAATATAAAATAAATATATTTATATTAGGGCTGTCAAAAGATTAATCGCGATTAATCACATCTAAAATAAAAGTTTGTGTTTACATAATATATTTGTGTGTACTCTGTATAATTATTATGTATATATAAATACAAACACACTCATGTATATATTTAAGAAATATTTGCATGTATATACTGTATATACATTTGTATAATTTATATTATATATAAAAATAAATATTTTATATATAAATATAATACATTTTTCTTAAATATATACATGCTTGTGTGTGTTTTTATATATAAATAATAATTATACACAGTACACACACATATATTATGTAAACACAATCTTTTATTTTGGATTAGATTAATCGCGATTAATCTTTTGACAGCCCTAATATAAAGATTTACACTGGCAGCTCAGAGCTGTACAGCAGCATTTAAGTATGAAATTGAATGAATAAATGTAAAAATAAAACACTACATAGACTTCACTATAAAATATACACTGATTCTTATTCTGTATTAAAGTAAAGTATTAAAGTTCTTCAGTCAAGAGCAGTGAGTGATTTTCTCTTTGTCTTTTGTTGTTTTATTAACATTAAAGGGATAGTTCACTCAAAAAAATCTATTATTCGCACTCAAGTTCTTTTACACCTGAATAAAGTTCTTTCTTCTGTTGCACATAAAATCTATTTTGAAGAACGTTGGAAACAAACCAGTTGCTGGTCCCCATTGTAGGAAATAATAATATGGATGTCAATGGCTACCATCAACAATATTAGAGTGAGTAAATAATGACATAATTAGAGGTGAACTGTCCCTTTAAGGACGGCGTGTTCACTATAGGCTGCGCCGCTGTCAATTAAAGACCTGCGTTCATCTAATATACAGACACACACCGATTTTACTTTCACTTTAGACATAACCGACTGTGTTTATGTTAACCTTGTGTGTATTTGACAGTATTAGCGCAGTAAGACGACTACTTAGTCCAGTAATCACGTGTTTGACAGGCGTTTAGTGCGCGCGCTCTGAAAAGCACATGTTAAAACGTGAATGAAACGTTTAACCAGCAAGGCTTTAAAACGCATGCAAATAATGAACTTTCGTGATTGTGAATAACTCTAGTATTCAGTGAGTATAACTCTCTGACACCAGCGTTGCAAGCGTGGCTAAACACCCCATAACTTTAGCGCAGTAATTGGATATTTGCTCAAATCAGCGTGTAGACTCACAGGCACACTCCAACAGAGCCGAAGTAAAAAATAATGAAATGCAAAACCGCAATTCACAAACGCGTATTGAACCGTGAATGCCGTACCGAACGGTTCAATATTATATTGAGAATTGTGGCATCCCTAATGTGCAGCTTTTCAGTCATTGTTCCTCAGCTCGTCCTGATTGGGCCGGTAATGCACACATCACACAAACGCTCCAGCGCAGCCGTAAATCTCCCCGGTTTCAGCGTATAACTCATGTAGCAATCAGTGAAAGAGGCGCTGGCACAATGACAAAGGGCTTTCGTCATAACAGGGAATGTGTTTGAGCAGAACAACTGGACCTGCTACAGTTTCCCCACAACTCAAAACATTAGAGCTCAATCCAATCGAGCATCTGTGGGATGTGCAGGACAAACAAGTCCGATCCCACCTTGCAACTTACAGGACTTAAAGGATCTGCTACTAACATCTTGGTGCCAGAAGCACACCTTCAGGGGTCCAGAGGAGTCTATGCCTCGACGGGTCAGGGGGAACAACACAATATTAGGTCATAATGTTATGCCTGATCAGTGTAATACATTCACCACATACCAGTTCTCAAACCAATCGCGTGATGGCAACCCAAACCATCATCACAGAATCTCTAACATAGCAAAACATTAAACACTAATAATCCCACTTAACGTTAATCTTGCGCAAAAGAATATAATCTTGCACATATAACACTCAGTTTGACTTTTAAAATCATATTTTCAACATTTTATCTTGTAATTATGACTTAGCATGTCTTATTTTCGACTTTTTATCTAATAATGAGGACTTTTAAAATCATATTTTCAACATTTTATCTTATGATTATGACTTAGCATATCATATTTTCAACTTTTTATCACTATTATGACTTTTAAAATCATATTTGTGACTTTGTATCTAATAATGAGGACTTTTAAAATCATATTTTCAACATTTTATCTTATAATTATGACTTGGCATATCATATTTTCAACTTTCTATCACTATTATGACTTTTAAAAGCATATTTTTTCTTTTTATCTAATAATGAGGACATTTAAAATCATATTTTCAACATTTTATCTTATAATTATGACTTGGCATGTCATATTTTAATTATGACTTTATGAGGATATTAAGTAAAGATCATGTTCCATGAAGATATTTTGTAAATTTCCTTTGTACAAATATAACATGCATTGCTAAGGACTTCATTTCAACTTTAAAGGAGATTTTCTCAAGATTTAGGTTTTTTTTTGCATCCTCAGATTCCAGATTTACAAAGAGTTCTGCCAAATATTGTCCTATCAAATCATAAATCAATGGAAGGATTATTATTCAGCTTCAGATGATGTATAAATCTCAATGTAAAAAAACTATACCCTTATGATTTTGTGGTCCAGGGTCACATATAACACTTCATTTGAGCATTTACTCTCCATTTCGAGTGTCATGGCAAAGCATGCTGGGAAATAGAAAACCCAGCCCAGTTTCAGTTCAATTTAAGTTTGTCTAAATTAAAAGAAACAAGTTCATAAAACTCAAAACAATGAAACGGTTCAGATTACCTAACAAATGAAAGTTGTAAATACTCATGAAAGTTCATGTGATTGAACGGATGTGTATAATTTGAGTTGGCTCTACTCAAAACAATCATTTTGAGGGTTTGGTTGCAAAAATGTGCACTTCATGACTGGGCATTAGCGATGATGTAACCGTACTTCTTTATCTTGAATGGAAACAGTTAAAGATTACACATGAATCTGTTAACTCACGCTTCTCTAGAGCTAGAATTGGGGCGTTTTGCTGAGTTTTGGGTGAATTAGAAGGACTGGAGCTGCTGGAGTGATGTATTGTGGTCTATATAGGGCACTCTATGGGCTGATGTAGGTCAGATCATTGTCAGGGAACTCATATCTTCAGGGATTTGAAAGCCTGATCTTCATAATGTCTACAGTGATAATTGAGGCTTACTGTATTTCCTGACAGTTTAATAGCGTTCACTAAGCTTTGCTGTCTGAGTAAATCTTTATGAATCTAATATTGGCAACATCACATTAGTGATTCATCTCCGGTGTACGTGTGTCAGGTGTTGTGGAGAAAGGAAGCGGCTCTGCGTTTGACCGACCCCGTCTGACCATGAGGATGATGATGAGGATGATGATGATGATGATGATGATGATGATGATGATGAGGATGATGATGATGATGATGAGGATGATGATGATGATGATGATGATGATGATGATGATGATGATAATGCCAAAAACTACTGATTGAGATTGCACTTTTATGATGGATGGATGCACTTTTATGATGGTGGATGGATGCACTTTTATGATGGATGGATGCACTTTTATGATGGATGGATGCACTTTTATGATGGATGGATGCACTTTTATGATGGACGGATGCACTTTTATGATGGATGGATGCACTTTTATGATGGACAGATGCACTTTTATGATGATAGATGCACTTTTATGATGATAGATGCACTTTTATGATGGATGGATGCACTTTTATGATGGATGGATGCACTTTTATGATGGATAGATGCACTTTTATGATGGATGGATGCACTTTTATGACGGATAGATGCACTTTTATGATGGATAGATGCACTTTTATGATGGATGGATGCACTTTTATGATGGATAGATGCACTTTTATGATGGATAGATGCACTTTTATGATGGATAGATGCACTTTTATGATGGATAGATGCACTTTTATGATGGATGGATGCACTTTTATGATGGATAGATGCACTTTTATGATGGATAGATGCACTTTTATGATGGATAGATGCACTTTTATGATGATAGATGCACTTTTATGATGGATAGATGCACTTTTATGATGGATGGATGCACTTTTATGATGGTTAGATGCAGTTTTATGATGGATAGATGCACTTTTATGATGGACAGATGCACTTTTATGATGGACAGATGCACTTTTATGATGGACAGATGCACTTTTATGATGGATGGATGCACTTTTATGATGGATAGATGCACTTTTATGATGGATGGATGCACTTTTATGATGGATAGATGCGCTTTTATGATGGATAGATGCACTTTTATGATGGATAGATGCGCTTTTATGATGGATGGATGCACTTTTATGATGGATAGATGCACTTTTATGATGGATAGATGCACTTTTATGATGGATAGATGTACTTTTATGATGGATAGATGCACTTTTATGATGGATGGATGCACTTTTATGATGGATAGATGCACTTTTATGATGGATAGATGTACTTTTATGATGGATAGATGCGCTTATATGATGGATAGATGCACTTTTATGATGGATAGATGCACTTTTATGATGGATAGATGCACTTTTATGATGGATAGATGCACTTATATGATGGATAGATGCACTTTTATGATGGATAGATGTACTTTTATGATGATAGATGCACTTTTATTATGAATAGATGCACTTTTATAATGGATGCACTTTTATGATGGATGGATGTACTTTTATGATGGATAGATGCACTTTTATGATGGATAGATACACTTTTATGATGGATAGATGCACTTTTATGATGGATAGATGCACTTTTATGATGGATAGATGCACTTTTATGATGGATAGATGCACTTTTATGATGGATAGATGTACTTTTATGATGGATAGATGCGCTTATATGATGGATAGATGCACTTTTATGATGGATAGATGTACTTTTATGATGATAGATGCACTTTTATTATGAATAGATGCACTTTTATAATGGATGCACTTTTATGATGGATGGATGTACTTTTATGATGGATAGATGCACTTTTATGATGGATAGATACACTTTTATGATGGATAGATGCACTTTTATGATGGATGGATGCACTTTTATGATGGATAGATGCGCTTTTATGATGGATAGATGCGCTTTTATGATGGACAGATGCACTTTTATGATGGATAGATGCACTTTTATGATGGACAGATGGACTTTTATGATGGACAGATGCACTTTTATGATGGATAGATGCACTTTTATGATGGACAGATGGACTTTTATGATGGACAGATGCACTTTTATGATGGATAGATGCACTTTTATGATGGATAGATGCGCTTTTATGATGGATGGATGCACTTTTATGATGGATGGATGCACTTTTATGATGGATAGATGCGCTTTTATGATGGATGCACTTTTATGATGGATAGATGCACTTTTATAATGGACAGATGCACTTTTATGATGGACAGATGCACTTTTATGATGGACAGATGCACTTTTATGATGGACAGATGCGCTTTTATGATGGACAGATGCACTTTTATGATGGATAGATGCACTTTTATGATGGACAGATGGACTTTTATGATGGACAGATGCACTTTTATGATGGATAGATGCACTTTTATGATGGACAGATGGACTTTTATGATGGACAGATGCACTTTTATGATGGATAGATGCACTTTTATGATGGATAGATGCGCTTTTATGATGGATGGATGCACTTTTATGATGGATGGATGCACTTTTATGATGGATAGATGCGCTTTTATGATGGATGGATGCACTTTTATGATGGATGGATGCACTTTTATGATGGATAGATGCACTTTTATAATGGACAGATGCACTTTTATGATGGACAGATGCACTTTTATGATGGACAGATGCACTTTTATGATGGATAGATGCACTTTTATGATGGATGGATGCACTTTTATGATGGATAGATGCGCTTTTATGATGGACAGATGCACTTTTATGATGGATAGATGCACTTTTATGATGGATAGATGGACTTTTATGATGGACAGATGCACTTTTATGATGGACAGATGGACTTTTATGATGGACAGATGCACTTTTATGATGGACAGATGCACTTTTATGATGGATAGATGCACTTTTATGATGGATAGATGGACTTTTATGATGGACAGATGCACTTTTATGATGGACAGATGGACTTTTATGATGGACAGATGCACTTTTATGATGGACAGATGCACTTTTATGATGGATAGATGCACTTTTATGATGGATAGATGCACTTTTATGATGGATAGATGGACTTTTATGATGGACAGATGCACTTTTATGATGGATAGATGCACTTTTATGATGGATAGATGGACTTTTATGATGGACAGATGCACTTTTATGATGGACAGATGGACTTTTATGATGGACAGATGCACTTTTATGATGGACAGATGCACTTTTATGATGGATAGATGCACTTTTATGATGGACAGATGCACTTTTATGATGGATGGATGCACTTTTATGATGGATAGATGCACTTTTATGATGGATAGATGCACTTTTATGATGGACAGATGCACTTTTATGATGGATAGATGCACTTTTATGATGGACAGATGCACTTTTATGATGGATGGATGCACTTTTATGATGGATAGATGCACTTTTATGATGGATAGATGCACTTTTATGATGGACAGATGCACTTTTATGATGGATGGATGCACTTTTATGATGGATAGATGCACTTTTATGATGGATAGATGCACTTTTATGATGGATAGATGCACTTTTATGATGGATGGATGCACACACACACTCAGTGGCTCTGATGTCGGAGTCTATCAGACTCGTGTGTTCGCTGGTTCAGGGCTTTCCTACTCTTACTCAGAGGAGATTGATAATGATTGATGGGGATTATAACACAAGCATTGGGTGGATTTTTACTATTATCGGCTGGTTGTGACACTTCTGTGTTCAAACACCTTATAAAAGTGAATTTTGCATAATAGGTCCCCATTAAAACAAATTAGTTCACCTCTGATGTTAGCAATTTGCTGGTTTCAAGTTGTGAACGTGCTGTTCTCAAATCTTTATCAGTGCTCTATTCTCTCTCTCTCTCTCTCTCTCTCTCTCTCTCTCTCTCTCTCTCTCTCTCCCTCTCTCCCTCTCTCCCTCTCTCCCTCTCTCTCTCCCTCTCTCCCTCTCTCTCTCTCTCTCTCCCTCTCTCTCTCTCTCTCTCTCTCTCTCTCTCTCTCTCTCTCTCTCTCTCTCTCTCTCTCTCTCCCTCTCCCTCTCCCTCTCCCTCTCCCTCTCCCTCTCTCTCTCCCTCTCTCTCTCTCTCTCTCTCTCTCTCTCTCTCTCTCCCTCTCTCCCTCTCTCCCTCTCTCTCTCTCCTCTCTCTCTCTCTCTCTCTCTCTCTCTCTCTCTCTCTCTCTCTCTCTCTCTCTCTCTCTCTCTCTCTCTCTCTCTCTCTGTAATCAGTATTGTCATCAGCTCTCCCGCTGTGCTGTTGTGGGAGATCACAGGGCACTAAAGCCCACTGGGCAATCTTTCATTCATATTCATGCATACATTTTTTTATCCATCCCTTCCCCATTGTCTGGACTCAAATGAGTCGAGGAATTAGTAGTGGTCTTTGCTATATGAATATTAAATGTCAGCATGTAGCTCACCCTTTGTTTTACAGTCGTGAATGGCACCTCAAATTGTGTGTGTTGTTATCTTTTGAAGTGATCAGATGTACAATTGTCGCCTAGCAGACGATAAATTCCCCAGACCTGAGGCATATCTAGAGAACAATATCAGAGGCTTGCAGGACTCTTCAAGAAACCACCTGGCAACCACACCCTAACAACTACCCACAACTCCCTAGCAACAACTACTCAGAACACCCTAACAACTACCCACAACTCCCTAGCAACAACTACTCAGAACACCCTAACAACTACCCACAACTCCCTAGCGACAACTACTCAGAACACCCTAACAACTACCCACAACTCCCTAGCGACAACCACTCAGAACACCCTAACAACTACCCACAACTCCCTAACAACAACCACTCAGAACACCCTAACAACTACCCACAACTCCCTAGCAACAACTACTCAGAACACCCTAACAACTACCCACAACTCCCTAGCGACAACCACTCAGAACACCCTAACAACTACCCACAACTCCCTAACAACAACCACTCAGAACACCCTAACAACTACCCACAACTCCCTAGCAACAACCACTCAGAACACCCTAACAACTACCCACAACTCCCTAGCAACAACCACTCAGAACACCCTAACAACTACCCACAACTCCCTAGCAACAACTACTCAGAACACCCTAACAACTACCCACAACTCCCTAGCAACAACCACTCAGAACACCCTAACAACTACCCACAACTCCCTAACAACAACCACTCAGAACACCCTAACAACTACCCACAACTCCCTAGCAACAACTACTCAGAACACCCTAACAACTACCCACAACTCCCTAGCAACAACCACTCAGAACACCCTAACAACTACCCACATCTCCCTAGCAACAACTACTCAGAACACCCTAACAACTACCCACAACTCCCTAGCAACAACCACTCAGAACACCCTAACAACTATCCACAACTCCCTAACAACAACCACTCAGAACACCCTAACAACTACCCGCAACAACCACTCAGAACACCCTAACAACTACCCACAACTCCCTAGCAACAACCACTCAGAACACCCTAACAACTACCCACAACTCTAGCAACAACTCAGAACACCCTAACAACTACCCACAACTCCCTAGCAACCAATCAGAACACCCTGATAACAACACACAACTCTAGCAACAACTCAGAACACCCTAACAACTACTCACATCTCCCTAGCAACAACCACTCAGAACACCCTAACAACTACCCACAACTCCCTAGCAACAACCACTCAGAACACCCTAACAACTACCCACAACTCGCTAGCAACCACCTATCAACCACTCATAACACCCTGACAACTACCCACAACTCCCTAGCAACAACCACTCAGAAAACTCTAACAACTACCCACAACTCCCTAGCAACCACCTGGCAACCACTCAGAACACCCTGACAACGACCCACAACCCTAGCAACCACTCAGAACACCATAACAACTACCCACAACTCTAGGAACCACTCAGAACACCCTAACAACTACCCACAACTCCCTACAACCACTCAGAACACCCTGACAACTACCCACAACTCCCTAGCAACCACTCAGAACACCCTGATAACTACCCACAACTCCCTAGAAACCACCTAGCAACCACTCAGAACACCCTGGCAATTACCCACAACTCTAGCAACCACTCAGAAAACCCTAACAATTACCCGCAACTCCCTAGCAAACCCCCAGGCAAACACTCAGAACACCCTAACAACTACGCACAACTCACTACCCACAACTCCCTAGCAACCACTCAGAACACTCTGGCAACTACCCACAACTCTAGCAACCACTCAGAAAACACTAACAACTACCCACAACTCCCTAGCAACCACCTAGCAACCACTCAGAACACCCTGACAACTACCCACAACTCTAGCAACGACTCAGAACACCCCGACAATTACCCACAACTCCCTAGCAACCACTCAGAACACCCTGACAACTACCCACAACTCCCTAGCAACCAATAAAAACACCCTGACAACTACCCACAACTCTAGGAACCACTAAGAAAACCCTAACAACTACCCACACCTCCCTAGCAATAACCACTCAGAAAACTCTAACAACTACCCACAACTCTAGCAACCACTCAGAACACCCTAATAATTACCCACAACTCCCTAGCAACCACCTAGCAACCACACAGAACACCCTGACAATTACCCACAACTCCCTAGCAACCACCTAGCAACCACATAGAACACCCTGACAATTACCCACAACTCCCTAGCAACCACCTAGCAACCACACAGAACACCCTGACAACTACCCACAACTCCCTAGCAACCAATAAAAACACCCTGACAACTACCCACAACTCTAGCAACCACTCAGAACACCCTAACAACTACCCACAACTCCCTAGCAACCACCTAGCAACCACACAGAACACCCCGACAATTACCTACAACTCCCTAGCAACCACCTAGATACCACACAGAACACCCTAACAATTACCCACAACTCCCTAGCAACCAATAAAAACACCCTGACAACTACCCACAACTCTAGCAACTACTCAGAACACTCTAACAACTACCCACAACTCCCTAGCAACCAATAAAAACACCCTGACAACTACCCACAACTCTAGCAACCACTCAGAACACTCTAACAACTACCCACAACTCCCTAGCAACCAATAAAAACACCCTGACAACTACCCACAACTCTAGCAACCACTCAGAACACTCTAACAACTACCCACAACTCCCTAGCAACCAATAAAAACACCCTGACAACTACCCACAACTCTAGCAACCACTCAGAACACTCTAACAACTACCCACAACTCCCTAGCAACCAATAAAAACACCCTGACAACTACCCACAACTCTAACAACCACTCAGAACACCCTAACAACTACCCACAACTCCCTAGCAACCAATACAACACCCTGACAACTACCCACAACTCTAGCAACCACTCAGAACACTCTAACAACTACCCACAACTCCCTAGCAACCAATAAAAACACCCTGACAACTACCCACAACTCTAGCAACCACTCAGAACACCCTAACAACTACCCACACCTCCCTAGCAACAACCACTCAGAAAACTCTAACAACTACCCACAACTCTAGCAACCACTCAGAACACCCCGACAATTACCCACAACTCCCTAGCAACCACCTAGCAACCACACAGAACACCCTGACAACTACCCACAACTCCCTAGCAACCAATAAAAACACCCTGACAACTACCCACAACTCTAGCAACCACTCAGAACACCCTAACAACTACCCTAGCAACAACCTCTCAGAACACCCTGACAACTACCCACAACCCCCTGGCAACCACTCAGAACACCCTAACAATTACCCACAACTCCCTAGCAACCAATAAAACACCCTGACAACTACCCACAACTCTAGCAACCACTCAGAACACTCTAACAACTACCCTAGCAACAACCACTCAGAACACCCTGACAACTACCTACAACTCCCTAGCAACCACTCAGAAAACACTGACAACTACCCACAACTCCCTAGCAACCCCC
Source organism: Gobio gobio (assembly GCF_949357685.1). Taxonomy (NCBI): domain Eukaryota; kingdom Metazoa; phylum Chordata; class Actinopteri; order Cypriniformes; family Gobionidae; genus Gobio; species Gobio gobio. The sequence continues at coordinate 2,140,526 of NC_137110.1, read as the reverse complement.
TGGCAACCACTCAGATCCACTCCCGAAGAGCACCTGCGCTGTTAGCTGCAGCTGAGCTCAGATCAGTAGAATATGGCGGCTGCCTGTCATCCAGGCGTCAGGAACACTCAGGAACAGTTTGTGCTTTAAACTGCACAGAACGCAGCGAGTGTTGCAGGTGTATAAAACATAAATCATTTCTTTATTGAACAACACCATTTATAGCTAATTATGCTGCCGGCTTTGCCCTTTCCCAACATTTTTGGACTAGCCGTAACCATGGCTATTCCCATGAATATTTCCATAATAACGAGATGCATAATGCAAAAGGTCACGTAGTTGACATTAACCGTGGCACACTTCGTTCAGATTCGCTCATTTTGTTTCTCCTCTCAGGATCGTGCGTCTGGGTTATTATGGGCTGGCCCCGGGAGACTCGCAGGAGGAATTGCAGTGTTCTGTTGTTATTCTCTCTCGTCTTCCCACACACAGCAGAAGTTGGGCTGCACATCTGGACTGTTTCCGAGGGGGGGGGGGATATTGATTGGTGGAGATGGTCCCCCACTCGAGTGTGAGCAGAATCCGTAATGAGAGAGAGAGAGAGAGAGAGAGAGAGAGAGAGAAAGAGAGAGAGAGAGAGAGAGAGAGAGAGAGTAGCGTTAAACAGGACGGAGGAAGAGAAGACAGTTCAAAGGTAGCGATAGAGCGACGGCCAGTTTGAAGCGCGGAAGTGTGTGTGTGATGGAGGAGCGGGGAGTGTGTGTGTGATGGAGGAGCGGGGAGTGTGTGTGTGTGTGTGTGAGCTGCTGCAGTGGGACTGCGGATCGTGGGATGTGAAGAACTATTAATACAGAACTATTGGCTGCATGGTAAGGGCTTTCCCGTTTCTGCCACTCCTCCCCATCCACCGTCCGCTTTTCCTGCTGCCGTGTTTCTCTAACTGCAGGTTTTTCTGCTGCATCGAACAGAGTTTGCATGATTTGAGAAGTGATGCATAAAACCCTAAACCTCAAAAACACACTGGAATGGAATCGTTATAGTTTTAGCAGGATTTGATCCAGATGTTTTCTGCTCGTTTTGTCGGGGAAATCATTCGTTCTTATAGGCTCAGGATTGGTTTGCTTATATTTTCTCTAGTTGTTTGCTCACGGACTGCTGTTAAATTCTTTGTTTTATTTTTGAACACCAGTTTTACACACATTTTCTCTCATGTTTTGATGTGTTTTGAACAGGTCATGGACTGACACTGTTATAATGTTTTTTTTCAATCACAAATTGACAAATTTCCTTTCTTTTCTGGTGTTTTCTGTACAGCTAGTCACTGACACTGCTGTAAACATGTTCATTTATTTATTTTATTTTATTTACTTTTCATTATTTATTTATTTATTTATTTATTTTAGCTAAATCTGTCCCTAAATGTCTTATTTTATTTTGTTTTGTTTTATTTTTTGTTTTATTTATTTTTTATTTAATTTAAATTTTGTTATTTTATATTTTTATTTTATTTCATTTCATTTACATTTCATTATTTTTTATTTTATTTTAGCTAAATATGTCCCTAAATGTCTTATTTTATTTTGTTTTATTTTTTATTTTATTTTATTTATTTTGAATTTCGATTTTTTTATTTCATTTAATTTTTATTTCAATATTTTATTTTTGTTTATTTATTTTAGCTCAATCTGTCCCTAAATGTCTTATTTTATTCATTTATTTTATTTTATTTAAATTTAATTTCATAATTTAATTTAATTAATTTTTTTTTTTAATTTCATTTTATTTACATTTCATTTCATTATTTTATTTATATTTTATTTTAGATAAATCTGTCCCTAAATGTTGTTTTTTGGCAATTTTTTATTACACACACCTCGCACACACCACACACACACACCACACACACACCTCACACACACCACACACACCTCACACACACCACACACACACCTCACACACACCACACACACACACCACACACACACACCACGAACACACCACACACACACCACACACACCTCACACACACCACACACACACCTCACACACACCACACACACACACCACACACACACACCACGCACACACCACACACACACACCTCACACACACCACACACACACACCACACACACACACACCTTGCACACACCACACACACACACCTCGCACACACCACACACACACACCTCGCACACACCACACACACACCACACACACACACACCACACACACACACCACGCACACACCACACACACACACCACGCACACACCACACACACACACCTCGCACACACACACACCTCGCACACACCACACACACACACACCTCGCACACACCACACACACACACCTCGCACACACCACACACACACACCTCGCACACACCACACACACACACCTCACACATACCACACACACACACACCTCGCACACACCACACACACACACACACCACACACAAGATCTGCTGTAGTCTGAGCTTCAGCTGGAATCTGATTTCCTGTGTGGCAGACGCGGTTTCTACGGTTAATGATTTCCTCAGGGATTGGTTACTAACTCTCCCTCTGCAGTCTCTAGTTTCTTCTGTTTCCAGGTCGGATGTGATGTAGACGAATGTGTATCCCAGACACACACACACACACACACACACACACACACACACACACACACACACGATCAGGGCCAAACCCCATGAGCCGACCGACTGACCGCATGTTCCAGTTCTGTTAGACCGAGGCAGATCATCTCACACACACCTCACACACACCAGCATCCTCACACACACCTCACACACACCTCACACACACCAGCGTCCTCACACACACCTCACACACACCAGTGTCCTCACACACACCTCACACACACCAGCGTCCTCACACACACCTCACACACACCAGCGTCCTCACACACACCTCACACACACCAGCGTCCTCACACACACACCTCACACACACCTCACACACACCTCACACACACCAGCGTCCTCACACACACCAGCGTCCTCACACACACCTCACACACACCAGCCTCCTCACACACACCTCACACACACCAGCGTCCTCACACACACCTCACACACACCAGCGTCCTCACACACACCTCACACACACCAGCGTCCTCACACACACCTCACACACACCAGCGTCCTCACACACACCTCACACACACCAGCGTCCTCACACACACCTCACACACACCAGCGTCCTCACACACACCTCACACACACCAGCCTCCTCAAACACACCTCACACACACCAGCGTCCTCACACACACCTCACACACATCAGCCTCCTCACACACACCTCACACACACCTCACACACACCAGCGTCCTCTCACACACCTCACACACACCAGCGTCCTCACACACACCTCACACACACCAGCCTCCTCACACACACCTCACACACACCAGCGTCCTCACACACACCTCACACACACCAGCGTCCTCACACACACCTCACACACACACCAGCGTCCTCTCACACACCTCACACACACCAGCGTCCTCACACACAACTCACACACACCTCACACACACCAGCGTCCTCACACACACCTCACACACATCAGCCTCCTCACACACACCTCACACACACCAGCGTCCTCACAAACAACTCACACACACCTCACACACACACCAGCGTCCTCACACACACCTCACACACATCAGCCTCCTCACACACACCTCACACACACCAGCGTCCTCACACACACCTCACACACACCAGCGTCCTCACACACACCTCACACACATCAGCCTCCTCACACACACCTCACACACACCAGCGTCCTCTCACACACCTCACACACACCAGCGTCCTCACACACACCTCACACACACCAGCCTCCTCACACACACCTCACACACACCAGCGTCCTCACACACACCTCACACACACCAGCGTCCTCACACACACCTCACACACACACCAGCGTCCTCTCACACACCTCACACACACCAGCGTCCTCACACACAACTCACACACACCTCACACACACCAGCGTCCTCACACACACCTCACACACATCAGCCTCCTCACACACACCTCACACACACCAGCGTCCTCACACACAACTCACACACACCTCACACACACCAGCGTCCTCACACACACCTCACACACATCAGCCTCCTCACACACACCTCACACACACCAGCGTCCTCTCACACACCTCTCACACACCAGCGTCCTCACACACACCTCACACACACCAGCGTCCTCACACACACCTCACACACATCAGCCTCCTCACACACACCTCACACACACCAGCGTCCTCTCACACACCTCACACACACCAGCGTCCTCACACACACCTCACACACACCTCACACACACCAGCGTCCTCACACACACCTCACACACACCAGCGTCCTCACACACACCTCACACACATCAGCCTCCTCTCACACACCTCACACACACCAGCGTCCTCTCACACACCTCACACACACCAGCGTCCTCTCACACACCTCACACACACCAGCGTCCTCACACACAACTCACACACACCTCACACACACCAGCGTCCTCACACACACCTCACACACACCAGCCTCCTCTCACACACCTCACACACACCAGCGTCCTCACACACACCTCACACACACCTCACACACACCAGCGTCCTCACACACACCTCACACACACCAGCCTCCTCTCACACACCTCAAACACACCAGCGTCCTCACACACAACTCACACACACCTCACACACACCAGCGTCCTCACACACACCTCTCACACACCTCACACACACCAGCGTCCTCTCACACACCTCACACACACCAGCGTCCTCACACACACCTCACACACACCAGCCTCCTCTCACACACCTCACACACACCAGCGTCCTCTCACACACCTCACACACACCAGCCTCCTCACACACACCTCACACACAACTCTCACACACCTCACACACACCAGCGTCCTCTCACACACCTCACACACACCAGCCTCCTCACACACACCTCACACACACCTCACAGCGTCCTCAAACACACCTCACACACACCAGCGTCCTCACACACACACCTCACACACACCAGTGTCCTCACACACACACCTCACACACACCAGCGCCCTCACACACAACTCTCACACACCTCACACACACCAGCGTCCTCTCACACACCTCACACACACCAGCCTCCTCACACACACCTCACACACACCTCACAGCGTCCTCAAACACACCTCACACACACCAGCGTCCTCAAACACACCTCACACACACCAGCGTCCTCACACACACCAGCGTCCTCACACACACCTCACACACACCAGCCTCCTCTCACACACCTCAAACACACCAGCGTCCTCACACACAACTCACACACACCTCACACACACCAGCGTCCTCACACACACCTCTCACACACCTCACACACACCAGCGTCCTCTCACACACCTCACACACACCAGCGTCCTCACACACACCTCACACACACCAGCCTCCTCTCACACACCTCACACACACCAGCGTCCTCACACACAACTCACACACACCTCACACACACCAGCCTCCTCTCACACACCTCACACACACCAGCGTCCTCACACACACCTCACACACACCTCACACACACCAGCGTCCTCAAACACACCTCACACACACCAGCGTCCTCACACACACACCTCACACACACCAGTGTCCTCACACACACACCTCACACACACCAGCGTCCTCAAACACACCTCACACACACCAGCGTCCTCACACACACCTCACACACACCAGCGTCCTCACACACACACCTCACACACACCAGCGTCCTCACACCCACACCTCACACACACCAGCGTCCTCACACACACCTCACACACACACCAGCGTCCTCACACACACCTCACACACACCAGCGTCCTCACACACACCAGCGTCCTCACACACACCTCACACACACCAGCCTCCTCACACACACCTCACACACACACCAGCGTCCTCACACACACCTCACACACACACCAGCGTCCTCACACACCAGCGTCCTCACACACACCTCACACACACCAGCGTCCTCACACACACCTCACACACACACCAGCGTCCTCACACACAACTCACACACACCTCACACACACCAGCGTCCTCACACACACCTCACACACACCAGCGTCCTCACACACACCAGCGTCCTCACACACACCTCACACACACCAGCCTCCTCACACACACCTCACACACACCAGCCTCCTCACACACACCTCACACACACCAGCGTCCTCACACACACCTCACACACACCAGCGTCCTCACACACACCTCACACACACCAGCGTCCTCTCACACACCTCACACACACCAGCGTCCTCACACACACCTCACACACACCAGCGTCCTCACACACACCTCACACACACCAGCGTCCTCACACACACCTCACACACACCAGCGTCCTCACACACACCTCACACACACCAGCGTCCTCACACACACTTCACACACCAGCCTCGTCACACACACCTCACACACACCAGCCTCCTCACCCACACCTCACACACACCAGCGTCTTCACACACACCTCACACACACCAGCGTCCTCACACACACCTCACACACACCAGCGTCCTCACACACACCTCACACACACACCAGCGTCCTCACACACACCTCAAACACACCAGCGTCCTCACACACACCTCAAACACACCAGCGTCCTCTCACACACCTCACACACACCTGTGTCCTCACACACACCTCAAACACACCAGCGTCCTCACACACACCTCACACACACCAGCGTCCTCACACACACCTCACACACACCAGCGTCCTCACACACACCTCAAACACACCAGCGTCCTCACACACACCTCACACACACCAGCGTCCTCACACACACCTCAAACACACCAGCGTCCTCACACACACCTCACACACACCAGCGTCCTCACACACACCTCACACACACCAGCGTCCTCACACACACCTCACACACACCAGCTTCCTCTCACACAACTCACACACACCAGCGTCCTCACACACACCTCACACACACCAGCGTCTTCATACACACCTCATACACACCGGCCTCCTCACACACACCTCACACACACCAGCGTCCTCTCACACACCTCAAACACACCAGCGTCCTCTCACACACCTCACACACACCAGCGTCCTCACACACACCTCAAACACACCAGCGTCCTCACACACACCTCACACACACCAGCCTCCTCACACACACCTCAAACACACCAGCGTCCTCTCACACACCTCACACACACCAGCGTCCTCACACACACCTCAAACACACCAGCGTCCTCTCACACACCTCACACACACCAGCGTCCTCTCACACACCTCACACACACCAGCGTCCTCTCAAACACCTCACACACACCAGCCTCCTCACACACACCTCACACACACCTCACACACACCAGTGTCCTCACACACACCTCACACACACCAGTGTCCTCACACACACCTCACACACACCAGTGTCCTCACACACACCTCACACACACCAGCGTCCTCACACACCTCACACACACCAGCCTCCTCACACACACCTCAAACACACCAGCGTCCTCACACACACCTCACACACACCAGCGTCCTCACACACACCTCACACACACCAGCGTCCTCTCACACACCTCACACACACCAGCGTCCTCTCACACACCTCACACACACCAGCGTCCTCACACACACCTCACACACACCAGCGTCCTCACACACACCTCACACACACCAGCGTCCTCTCACACACCTCACACACACCAGCGTCCTCTCACACACCTCACACACACCAGCGTCCTCTCACACACCTCACACACACCAGCGTCCTCACACACACCTCACACACACCAGCGTCCTCACACACACCTCAAACACACCAGCGTCCTCTCACACACCTCACACACACCAGCCTCCTCACACACACCTCACACACACCAGCGTCCTCACACACACCTCAAACACACCAGCTTCCTCACACACACCTCACACACACCAGCCTCCTCTCACACAACTCACACACACCAGTGTCCTCACACACACCTCACACACACCAGTGTCCTCAAACACACCTCACACACACCAGTGTCCTCACACACACCTCACACACACCAGTGTCCTCACACACACCTCACACACACCAGTGTCCTCACACACACCAGTGTCCTCACACACATCAGTGTCCTCACACACACCTCACACACACCAGTGTCCTCACACACACCTCACACACACCAGTGTCCTCAAACACACCAGTGTCCTCACACACACCTCACACACACCAGTGTCCTCACACACACCTCACACACACCAGTGACCTCACACACACCTCACACACACCAGTGTCCTCACACACACCAGTGTCCTCACACACACCTCACACACACCAGCGTCCTCACACACACCTCACACACACCAGCGTCCTCACACACACCTCACACACACCAGCGTCCTCACACACACCTCACACACACCTCACACACACCAGCGTCCTCACACACACCTCACACACACCAGCGTCCTCACACACACCTCACACACACCAGTGTCCTCACACACACCTCACACACACCAGTGTCCTCACACACACCTCACACACACCAGTGTCCTCACACACACCTCACACACACCAGTGTCCTCACACACACCTCACACACACCAGTGTCCTCACACACACCTCACACACACCAGCGTCCTCACACACACCAGTGTCCTCACACACACCAGCCTCCTCACACACACCTCACACACACCAGCGTCCTCACACACACCTCACACACACCAGCGTCCTCACACACACCTCACACACACCAGCGTCCTCACACACACCAGCGTCCTCACACACACCTCACACACACCAGCTTCCTCACACACACCTCACACACACCAGCGTCCTCACACACACCTCACACACACCAGTGTCCTCACACACACCTCACACACACCAGTGTCCTCACACACACCAGCCTCCTCACACACACCAGCGTCCTCACACACACCTCACTCACACCAGCGTCCTCACACACACCTCACACACACCAGCGTCCTCACACACACCTCACACACACCAGCGTCCTCACACACACCTCACACACACCAGCGTCCTCACACACACCAGCGTCCTCACACACACCTCACACACACCTCACACACACCAGCGTCCTCACACACACCTCACACACACCAGCGTCCTCACACACACCTCACACACACCAGCGTCCTCACACACACCTCACACACACCTCACACACACCAGCGTCCTCACACACACCTCACACACACCAGCGTCCTCACACACACCTCACACACACCAGCGTCCTCACACACACCTCACACACACCAGTGTCCTCACACACACCAGCCTCCTCACACACACCAGCGTCCTCACACACACCTCACACACACACCAGCGTCCTCACACACACCTCACACACACTTGCGTCCTCACACACACCTCACACACACCAGCGTCCTCACACACACCTCACACACACCTCACACACACCAGCGTCCTCACACACACCTCACACACACCAGCGTCCTCACACACACCTCACACACACCTCACACACACCAGCGTCCTCACACACACCTCACACACACCAGCGTCCTCACACACACCTCACACACACCAGTGTCCTCACACACACCTCACACACACCTGTGTCCTCACACACACCAGCCTCCTCACACACACCAGCGTCCTCACACACACCTCACACACACACCAGCGTCCTCACACACACCTCACACACACCAGCGTCCTCACACACACCTCACACACACCAGCGTCCTCACACACACCTCACACACACCTCACACACACCAGCGTCCTCACACACACCTCACACACACCAGCGTCCTCACACACACCTCACACACACCTCACACACACCAGCGTCCTCACACACACCTCACACACACCTCACACACACCAGCGTCCTCACACACACCTCACACACACCAGCGTCCTCACACACACCTCACACACACCAGCGTCCTCACACACACCTCACACACACCAGCGTCCTCACACACACCTCACAGCGTCCTCACACACACCAGCGTCCTCACACACACCTCACACACACCTCACACACATCAGCGTCCTCACACACACCTCACACACACCAGCGTCCTCACACACACCTCACACACCAGTGTCCTCACACACACCTCACACACACCAGTGTCCTCACACACACCAGTGTCCTCACACACACCTCACACACACCAGCGTCCTCAAACACACCTCACACACACCAGCGTCCTCACACACACCTCACACACACCAGCGTCCTCAAACACACCTCACACACACCAGCGTCCTCACACACACCTCACACACACCAGTGTCCTCACACACACCTCACACACACCAGCGTCCTCAAACACACCTCACACACACCAGCGTCCTCACACACACCTCACACACACCAGCGTCCTCAAACACACCTCACACACACCAGCGTCCTCACACACACCTCACACACACCAGCGTCCTCAAACACACCTCACACACACCAGCGTCCTCAAACACACCTCACACACACCAGCGTCCTCACACACACCTCACACACACCAGCGTTCTGTTGTTCTGCCGTTCTGCCGTTCTGACGTTCTGTTGTTCTGTTGTTCTGTTGTTCTGTTGTTCTGCCGTTCTGACGTTCTGTTGTTCTGTTGTTCTGTTGTTCTGTCGTTCTGTCGTTCTGTCGTTCTGACGTTCTGTCGTTCTGTCGTTCTGTCGTTCTGCCGTTCTGCCGTTCTGCCGTTCTGTTGTTCTGTTGTTCTGTTGTTCTGTTGTTCTGTTGTTCTGTTGTTCTGTCGTTCTGTCGTTCTGACGTTCTGTCGTTCTGTCGTTCTGTCGTTCTGTCGTTCTGTCGTTCTGCCGTTCTGCCGTTCTGTTGTTCTGTTGTTCTGTTGTTCTGCCGTTCTGTCGTTCTGTCGTTCTGTCGTTCTGTCGTTCTGCCGTTCTGCCGTTCTGTTGTTCTGTTGTTCTGTTGTTCTGTCGTTCTGTCGTTCTGTCGTTCTGACGTTCTGTCGTTCTGTCGTTCTGTCGTTCTGCCGTTCTGTTGTTCTGTCGTTCTGACGTTCTGACGTTCTGTTGTTCTGCCGTTCTGCCGTTCTGTTGTTCTGCCGTTCTGTTGTTCTGACGTTCTGACGTTCTGTTGTTCTGTCGTTCTGTCGTTCTGTCGTTCTGTCGTTCTGTCGTTCTGACGTTCTGTTGTTCTGTTGTTCTGTTGTTCTGTCGTTCTGTCCTTCTGTTGTTCTGTCGTTCTGACGTTCTGTTGTTCTGTCGTTCTGTCGTTCTGTCGTTCTGTCGTTCTGCCGTTCTGTTGTTCTGCCGTTCTGTTGTTCTGCCGTTCTGCCGTTCTGTTGTTCTGTCGTTCTGTCGTTCTGTCGTTCTGTTGTTCTGTTGTTCTGCCGTTCTGTTGTTCTGTTGTTCTGTTGTTCTGTTGTTCTGCCGTTCTGACGTTCTGTTGTTCTGTTGTTCTGTCGTTCTGTCGTTCTGCCGTTCTGTTGTTCTGTTGTTCTGTTGTTCTGTTGTTCTGTTGTTCTGCCGTTCTGACGTTCTGTTGTTCTGTTGTTCTGTCGTTCTGTCGTTCTGCCGTTCTGTTGTTCTGCCGTTCTGTTGTTCTGCCGTTCTGTTGTTCTGTTGTTCTGTCGTTCTGTCGTTCTGTCGTTCTGTCGTTCTGACGTTCTGTTGTTCTGTTGTTCTGTCGTTCTGTCGTTCTGTCGTTCTGTCGTTCTGCCGTTCTGTTGTTCTGCCGTTCTGACGTTCTGTCGTTCTGTCGTTCTGTTGTTCTGTTGTTCTGTTGTTCTGCCGTTCTGCCGTTCTGTTGTTCTGTTGTTCTGCCGTTCTGACGTTCTGTTGTTCTGTTGTTCTGTTGTTCTGTTGTTCTGCCGTTCTGCCGTTCTGACGTTCTGACGTTCTGTTGTTCTGTTGTTCTGTTGTTCTGTTGTTCTGTTGTTCTGCCGTTCTGTTGTTCTGCCGTTCTGACGTTCTGACGTTCTGTTGTTCTGACGTTCTGTTGTTCTGTTGTTCTGTTGTTCTGTTGTTCTGCCGTTCTGACGTTCTGACGTTCTGACGTTCTGTTGTTCTGTTGTTCTGACGTTCTGACGTTCTGTTGTTCTGCCGTTCTGACGTTCTTTCGTTCTGTCGTTCTTCCGTTCTGCCGTTCTGTTGTTCTGCCGTTCTGCCGTTCTGTCGTTCTGTCGTTCTGTTGTTCTGTTGTTCTGCCGTTCTGTTGTTCTGCCGTTCTGCCGTTCTGACGTTCTGACGTTCTGTTGTTCTGTTGTTCTGTTGTTCTGTTGTTCTGCCGTTCTGTTGTTCTGACGTTCTGTTGTTCTGTTGTTCTGCCGTTCTGTTGTTCTGCCGTTCTGCCGTTCTGACGTTCTGTTGTTCTGTTGTTCTGTTGTTCTGTTGTTCTGTTGTTCTGTTGTTCTGCCGTTCTGTTGTTCTGACGTTCTGACGTTCTGTTGTTCTGACGTTCTGACGTTCTGTTGTTCTGTTGTTCTGTTGTTCTGTTGTTCTGACGTTCTGACGTTCTGACGTTCTGTTGTTCTGTTGTTCTGTTGTTCTGCCGTTCTGACGTTCTGTTGTTCTGTTGTTCTGCCGTTCTGTCGTTCTGTCGTTCTGTTGTTCTGACGTTCTGCCGTTCTGACGTTCTGTCATTCTGTCGTTCTGTTGTTCTGACGTTCTGTCGTTCTGTTGTTCTGCCGTTCTGACGTTCTGTCGTTCTGTCGTTCTGTTGTTCTGTTGTTCTGTTGTTCTGACGTTCTGTTGTTCTGCCGTTCTGTTGTTCTGTCGTTCTGTTGTTCTGCCGTTCTGTTGTTCTGCCGTTCTGTTGTTCTGCCGTTCTGTTGTTCTGCCGTTCTGCCGTTCTGTTGTTCTGCCGTTCTGTTGTTCTGCCGTTCTGCCGTTCTGACGTTCTGTTGTTCTGTTGTTCTGTTGTTCTGTTGTTCTGCCGTTCTGTTGTTCTGCCGTTCTGACGTTCTGTTGTTCTGTTGTTCTGCCGTTCTGCCGTTCTGACGTTCTGTTGTTCTGTTGTTCTGCCGTTCTGCCGTTCTGACGTTCTGTCGTTCTGTTGTTCTGTCGTTCTGTTGTTCTGCCGTTCTGCCGTTCTGTTGTTCTGCCGTTCTGCCGTTCTGTTGTTCTGCCGTTCTGTTGTTCTGCCGTTCTGACGTTCTGTTGTTCTGTTGTTCTGTTGTTCTGCCGTTCTGTTGTTCTGCCGTTCTGACGTTCTGTTGTTCTGTTGTTCTGTTGTTCTGCCGTTCTGTTGTTCTGTTGTTCTGTTGTTCTGCCGTTCTGCCGTTCTGACGTTCTGTTGTTCTGCCGTTCTGACGTTCTGTCGTTCTGTTGTTCTGTTGTTCTGTTGTTCTGCCGTTCTGACGTTCTGTTGTTCTGTTGTTCTGCCGTTCTGCCGTTCTGTTGTTCTGCCGTTCTGACGTTCTGTTGTTCTGCCGTTCTGTTGTTCTGCCGTTCTGACGTTCTGTTGTTCTGTTGTTCTGTTGTTCTGCCGTTCTGACGTTCTGTTGTTCTGTTGTTCTGTTGTTCTGTTGTTCTGCCGTTCTGACGTTCTGTTGTTCTGTTGTTCTGTTGTTCTGCCGTTCTGCCGTTCTGCCGTTCTGCCGTTCTGTTGTTCTGTTGTTCTGTTGTTCTGCCGTTCTGCCGTTCTGACGTTCTGTTGTTCTGCCGTTCTGACGTTCTGTCGTTCTGTTGTTCTGTTGTTCTGTTGTTCTGCCGTTCTGCCGTTCTGTCGTTCTGTCGTTCTGTTGTTCTGTTGTTCTGACGTTCTGACGTTCTGACGTTCTGTTGTTCTGTTGTTCTGTTGTTCTGTTGTTCTGTTGTTCTGACGTTCTGACGTTCTGACGTTCTGACGTTCTGTCGTTCTGTCGTTCTGTCGTTCTGCCGTTCTGCCGTTCTGTTGTTCTGTTGTTCTGCCGTTCTGCCGTTCTGCCGTTCTGTTGTTCTGCCGTTCTGTTGTTCTGTTGTTCTGTTGTTCTGCCGTTCTGACGTTCTGTCGTTCTGTTGTTCTGCCGTTCTGCCGTTCTGTTGTTCTGTTGTTCTGACGTTCTGTTGTTCTGTTGTTCTGACGTTCTGCCGTTCTGTCGTTCTGTCGTTATGTCGTTCTGACGTTCTGACGTTCTGACGTTCTGTCGTTCTGTTGTTCTGACGTTCTGTTGTTCTGCCGTTCTGACGTTATGTCGTTCTGTCGTTATGTCGTTCTGTCGTTCTGTTGTTCTGTTGTTCTGTTGTTCTGACGTTCTGACGTTCTGTCGTTCTGTCGTTCTGTCGTTATGTCGTTCTGTCGTTCTGTTGTTCTGTTGTTCTGTCGTTCTGACGTTCTGACGTTCTGTTGTTCTGCCGTTCTGACGTTCTGTTGTTCTGCCGTTCTGACGTTCTGTCGTTCTGTCGTTATGTCGTTCTGTTGTTCTGTTGTTCTGTTGTTCTGTCGTTCTGACGTTCTGACGTTCTGACGTTCTGACGTTCTGACGTTCTGTCGTTCTGTCGTTCTGTTGTTCTGTTGTTCTGTTGTTCTGCCGTTCTGTTGTTCTGTTGTTCTGTTGTTCTGTTGTTCTGCCGTTCTGTTGTTCTGTTGTTCTGCCGTTCTGTCGTTCTGATGTTGTTCTCCTTTAACCACATCCTTTAACGGCCTGACACTTTATTTCATTATTAAAAAGAGCCGTCCACTGTCGGTTCTGAGAGGTTCTCTGTTCACTTGAGCTTCTTTGTCGTGTATTCCAGTCATGTACTCGTAATGATAAATATGCTGTGAAGCTGCACCTTCCTATTCTACTGCTCTGAGCTCTGAGGGCGTGTCTGAATCCACTTCTGCTGTTTGACGACGGGACAAACGGTCGGCTCATGATCTGAAGGGCCGTCCCTCGTCTCTTCATGAGTCATGGCTGTGTTTGGGGTGTAACGAGCAATAAACCAATCAGAGCCTCATCTCCCTTTCCCTTTAAAAGCCATGAGAGGATTCACTATTGACATGAGGAGAGACTGAACGCTTCTCCAGAGTGTGTGTGTGTGTGTGTGTGCGTGTGTGTGCGTGTGTGTGTGTGTGTGTGTGTGTGTGTGTGTGTGTGTGTGTGTGTGTGCGTGTGTGTGTGTGTGCTGCTGCGCGTCCCTGTGTGTGTAATAATCAGATTGTGTGTGTGTGTGTGTGTGTGTGTGTGTGTGTGTGTGTGTGTGTGTGTGTGTGTGTAATAAGTGTGTGTGCTGCTGCGCATTCCTCTGTGTAATAATCAGGGTGTGTGTGTGTGTGTGTTGTGCTCCTCCTATAGGCTCATATCACTAACACACTCTTTAAATAACACACACACACACTGCACTATTGACTTTAGATCAGGTGTGTGTTGGTCAGTGGTTTTCAGTTCCTCCAATAGCAGCTCCAGCAATGCTCCTGATCACTCCTGGTGTTCAGACCAGATGCCCATGAGTGAACAGATGAGCAGTGTGTTTGAGATTTAAACACGAAGAGCTGGACATGAACATGAGAACTGTGTCAGAACACACTCGCGTCACACCTGGGGTTGTGTGTGTGATAGAGCCCGTAATGACCAGATCCAAAAACCAGATCCAAACGCATTCCAGACTTCAATGTATTTTGTGTTTTAACTAGGGCTGGGCAAATTAACGCGTTAACGCGAGCGATTAATTTTTTCAGCTTAACGCAATTAAAATATTTAACGCAAATAACGCAGGGTCCGTTTTTATATCCATTTTTGCTTAGCGTTGCATGATCATCACGCTCTTATTCATGTAAATGCTTCCAAGCGCGACAAGACACAAGAGAGCGCGCTGTATGCCAATGTCCTGTGTGTGTGTGTGTGTGTGTGTGTCAGTGTCCTGTCTGTGTGTGTGTGTGTGTCAGTGTCCTGTGTGTGTGTGTGTGTGTGTGTCAGTGTCCTGTCTGTGTGTGTGTGTGTGTGTGTGTGTGTGTGTGTATGTGTGTGTGTGTGTGTGTGTCAGTGTCCTGTCTGTGTGGATGCGTCTCATGTCAGCTAATCAAGGGACACACACACACACACACACACACACTCGACGCATAGACAGACTCGCGTCAGTTTCCTGCTCACATCGAGTTCTCATTGGTCTTGAACAAACAATAACAATAACACAGAGGATTTTGAGTATTCTCATATTAGGAGTCTTAAATTAGTTAAATAACGTCTTAAATGAACTTAAAGAGTTGTGAGGAAATGAGATGCGCGGGACAGCGCGTGAGATCTGCGGCTGATCTTAAAGTGACAGTAGCACTGATGATGATGTCATTAATGTTCATCACAGAACAACGGGAACAGAGAAAATTTTAGCTTTAATGATGATTCATCTATATTTAATTTATTATTTATGCAGTTAAGAAAGATAACTATTATAACTATTGACTTTCCTGCAGCTCAACAGTAGAGTGTGGCGCTTGCAACGCCAAGGTCATGGGTTCGATTCCCAGGGAAAGCAAGAACTGACAAAATGTAAAATGTGTACCTTGAATGCAATGTAAGTCGCTTTGGATAAAAGCGTCTGCCAAATGCATAAATGTAAATGTAACTATTACATTTCTGTATATCTATAACAGGGAAGGCCATGGGTAAATATAACATTTATTATTTTGGGTTTATGTAAAGATTGTTTTAAGTTCACTTAAATTAAAAGTTGTTTTTTTAAAGCCTAATAAATGTTGAAATTGGGAGCTTTCAGTTATACAGTAACGTCATTAATGTTTCATAGACACTTTAGTATCAGTGATACTGGCCTTCATTCATAAAAATATGACAATACAACACATATTTAAAACATGCTGTCTTTAAATTGTTTCTACATTAATTTGGAGAGTAACTGAAATTATTACAATATCAAAATATTAAAAACGTAAAATATTAAAAACTTGCGATTAATTACAGAAAAAAGTGCGATTAATTAGTTTGGGTTTTTTTATCGATGCCCAGCACTAGTTTTAACTGTGTCTCTTTAACTCCTCCAGGGTTCCTGATTGGCCAAGGCCGACATTATGAAGTGGAACCTCTTTAAAAAGAAACCAGAAGCCATGGTGGGCCCAGAACCCACTGGACTGGGCGGAACCCACCCGTCTCACACCATGACGATGGCCCCCGCCGTCTCCACGCCCGCAGACAACTCCACCGAAGCCGAGGGGCCCGTCAACAAGAACGATGTGTTTGAGGAAATCAAGAGCAAGTTCCTCAATGAGATCGATAAAATCCCATGTGAGTCCTGCGTCACAGTCTCACCAGATCAAGGAAATCAATAGAGCATCATCATGCTGAAGACCTTATGGATTTAAATCCTGGACAAATTGTCCGAGTTGTGACACTTCTAATCTAGACGTCCAATGCAATAAATGCTTTCAGATAAACATGTATTTAACCAGGGCTTAAAAACGGAAAAAAATATCAATGGTTCACTCCGAGCAGAATCGATATTATAGCGTTTCCGTTTTTGCGTTCCTCAATAAACATTACTGTTCCGAAAACGGTTTGATATGAAAAAATACCGGTTAATAACGTTATTTTAATTTAGCCTATACTTTAATCAAATATGTATAAATAGACTTATTTTCACTCAATAATAATATAACGCATGGTAATTTAACTTGAATATTTATTTCATAACATTTTTAAAACCACAACAGAAACATGCATTAATTACAAAGCATAAACAGCGGACCTGTTTTAATGGAGCGGAAAGTGGCTCTTATGCCGAATTCTTTTCAGAAGAGTGAGAACATTCTTTGTACATAACTTTTTTTCAACACGACTTGTTTTAAAAATTGCATGAATAAAGAATAAATAAACTGGATAACCATTGCTCTTTTAATGCTGGTCATTTCAAAGCAAACACTGCGCAACACGTCTGCATCCCATAATCTAATTCAGTCAGCTAATAAAGCTTGATCATTTAATGCAATATAACATACCATTTAATACGAAGCATCAGCCGTCTATATAGAAAACATTGAGCTGTCCTGTATTGGCAATCTGAAAGACTTTAGGAGAAATGTTTGATAGATGCTATAGCCTACTTGGACAGGCTTAAACGGAATCTACAAACTAGCCTAAATCAGACTATTTGAGCTTAAAGTCTGTACTGCTTATTTAAACGTTCGAAAAGAATGTCCTCCAATACCTGAGCTTTCATTGATGAGCTCAGCGGGGAGAGAAATGTACTTGAGGAATGTAAATGCGCTCACACTGACTTGCGTTACTGTAGATTCACAGATGACATTTCACTCTCGCTTGATCCGTCACATCACATGCTGCACTACTCTATTCATGATTGGCCACTGCCAGATTACAATATTAAAGAGAACGATAAAATAACGTTATTAACCGGTTAATGGCCATTTCAAATTAACGTTTCTGTTCAGAACGATTCAAATTGATTTTGATTTCGTTTCCGTTTTTGTTCCTCTTAAAATTTTGTTCGTTTCCGGTTTTCGTTTTCGTTCCTTGAACCGGTTCAGAGCCCTGGATTTAACTTCGTAAAATATTAATTGAAAACATGTTTGTGTTTGTAGTATTTCTTGCTCTGTCCTTCTCAGTTGATATCAGATATCACCTTCAACTACACAATTTAAGGCCTTAAAGGTGCAATATGTAAGATTTTTGCAGTAAAATATTCACTAGGCCAGTGTTATATATTTTGTCAATATCCCAAATGTTTCCAACTATTTGTAAATCGTGAGAAAATTGCGATTTTAACCGAGGAACCGGGACACAATTAAGTTTGTTTATGCTTAAAACAAGAACAAATATCTGTCAAATTACTTACATTTGGAATTAAGTTTATTTTTTGGCTGATATTTGTTCTTCTTTTAATCATAAAATCACTTTCACAAGATTTCTCATCTCAAACTTTAAGCAATTTTTTCTGTAAAAATAATTAAAAAGTTATGGAGATCTGTTGGAAATTGTATTTTCAAACTTTTAGATTAGTGTTGCTTCCTAGACATTTACATCTAAAGAACATAATGATGTATTTTATCTTCAACTATCTTTAATTGGTCTTAAAAAGGTCTTTGATTTACCTTCATAAAACCTGCAGAAACCCTGTTCAAGGAACATCACATGACTACCTGACGTCTGATTGTTTGGTTTGGTTTGGTTTTGTTTGGTTTTTCCCCCATGATGCTCTGCAGTGCATCTAGTTACCACCCAGAACACCCTAGCCATCACCCCGAAAACCTTAGACACTGCCTAGCAACTGCCCGAAACACCCTAGCAACTGCCCCAAGCAATACCTTAGCGATCACTCAGAAAACCCTAGCAATCGCCTAACAAAACCCTAGCAACCACCCTGAATACCTTAGACACTGCCTAGTAACTGCCCCAAGCAATGCCTTAGCAACCACTCAGAACACCCTAGCAATCGCCTAACAACACCCTAGCGACTACCCTGAATACCTTAGACACTGCCTAGCAACTGAATACCTTAGACACTGCCTAGCAACTGCCCGAAACACCCTAGCAACTGTCATAAGTAATGCCTTAGCAACCACTCAGAACCCCCTAGCAATCGCCTAACAACACCCTAGCAACCACCCTGAATACCTTAGACACTGCCTAGCAACTGCCCTAAGTCATGCCTTAGCAACCACTCAGAACCCCCTAGCAATCGCCTAACAACACCCTAGCAACCACCCTGAATACCTTAGACACTGCCTAGCAATGCCCTAGCAACCACCCAGAACACCCTAGCAATTCGCCTAACAACACCCTAGCGACCACCCTGAATACCTTTGACACTGCCTAGCAATGCCTTAGCAACCACCCAGAACACCCTAGCAATCGCCTAACAACACCCTAGCGACCACCCTGAATACCTTAGACACTGCCTAGCAACTGCCTGAAACACCCTAGCAATCGCCTAACAACCACCCAGCATACCGTAGCAACTGCCTTGCAATGCCTTAGCAACCCCCCAGAACACCCTAGCAATTCGCCTAACAACACCCTAGCAACCACCCTGAATACCTTTGACACTGCCTAGCAATGCCCTAGCAACCACCCAGAACACCCTAGCAATTCGCCTAACAACACCCTAGCGACCACCCTGAATACCTTTGACACTGCCTAGCAATGCCTTAGCAACCACCCAGAACACCCTAGCAATCGCCTAACAACACCCTAGCAACCACCCTGAATACCTTTGACACTGCCTAGCAATGCCCTAGCAACCACCCAGAACACCCTAGCAATTCGCCTAACAACACCCTAGCGACCACCCTGAATACCTTTGACACTGCCTAGCAATGCCTTAGCAACCACCCAGAACACCCTAGCAATCGCCTAACAACACCCTAGCAACCACCCTGAATACCTTAGACACTGCCTAGCAATGCCCTAGCAACCACCCAGAACACCCTAGCAATCGCCTAACAACACCCTAGCGACCACCCTGAATACCTTAGACACTGCCTAGCAACTTCCTGAAACACCCTAGCAATCGCCTAACAACCACCCAGCATACCGTAGCAACTGCCTTGCAATGCCTTAGCAACCCCCCAGAACACCCTAGCAACCACCTAGAAACCCCCTCCCCCCCTCCCCTGCATCTGAGTGCCGAGTTTTGCCACTGCATGCCCCACTCACATTTTCCTCAGGAAAAAATAATGATAAATATTTTCCTGTATTTTTTTTTATATGCCTCCAGTGCCTCCATGGGCGCTGATCGCCATCGCTGTGGTGGCCGCCCTCCTCATCCTCACCTGCTGCTTCTGTATCATTAAGAAATGCTGCTGTAAGAAGAAGAAGAACAAGAAAGGCAAAAAGGGCAAGGATGGCTTCAACATGAAGAACATGCAGGGTGGAGATGTATGTAACGTGTTCGATCGCACGCATTAGATAAGGAAGTTAAAGCCCCTGACGCTCACTTCGTGATATTAACTTCTGTATTAACTGGGAATATCAACAGGCATTAGTGTTGCATCAGTAAGAAGAGCAAACAAGCCTCAGACCACTCTAGAGTCTGTTCTGTGATTAGCTTCACGGGTTGCTTTATTGTGTTCGTGAGTAATGTGAGTGTTTGGTTTTCTTTGAAGAGAAATGCTACACTGGATGTGCTCATGTGATTCAGATCATTAAAGATAGGAGCTTTGAGGGTCCTTCTACTAAATCAGTGTCTTTAATTATATTATAATAGTTATATAATGCAACATCATTACCGTTAATATTGAGTATTTTACTTTTATATACATTATTATCGGTTACTTTGTGCAAAGATAGCTGCAGATTGTAATTCAAAGCAGTTCCCTGGTTGCCTTTCACGATTCAACGAGTGACTCATGACTCACTCACACAGAGGCCGCGTCCAAATCATGAACTCAATTCTCACGAGTTTTTATCTCGCAATTCTGATTTTATCATTCGCAATTTCGAGTTTTTATCTCACAATTCTTACTTTATTCTCGTAATAGCGAGTTTTTTCCCACAATTCTTACTTTTTTCTCGTAATAGTGATTTTTTTATCTCAAAATTCATACTTTTTTCTTGTAATATCGATTTTTTTATCTCAAAATTCATACTTTTTTTTGTAATTGAGATTTTTTTATCTCACAATTCTTACTTTATTCTCGTAATATCGATTTTTTTTATCTCAAAATTCAATTTTACTTGTAATTGCGATTTTTTTTATCTCACAATTCTTACTTTATTCTCGTAATTGCGAGTTTTTTCCCACAACTCTTACTTTTTTCTCGTAATAGCGATTTTTTTATCTCAAAATTCATACTTTTTTCTCATAATAGCGATTTTTTTATCTCAAAATTCATACTTTTTTCTCGTAATAGCGATTTTTTTCCCCTCAAATTTCATACTTTTTCCTCGAAATAGCGATTTTTTTAATCTCAAAATTCATTCTTTTTTCTTGTAATATTGATTTTTTTCCCCCTCAAAATTCATACTTTTTTCTCTTAATTGTGATTTTTTTAATTTCACAATTCGTACTTTTTTCTCGTAATTGCACAAAAAAAAATCACAATTCGTACTTTTTTCTTGTAATAGCGATTTTTTTAACTCAAAATTCATACTTTTTTTCTCGTAATAGCGATTTTTTGATCTCAAAATTCATAAATTTTTCTCATAATAGCGATTTTTTAATCTCAAAATTCATACTTTTTCTCTTAATTGTGATTTTTTTATTTTCACAATTCGTACTTTTTTCTCGTAATTGCAAAAAAAATTATCACAATTCGTACTTTTTTCCCGTAATTGCGAATTTTTTTAATCTCACAATTCATACTTTTTTCTCGTAATTGCGATTTTTTTATCTCAAAATTCATACTTTTTTCACGTAATATTGTTTTTTTTCTTAAAATTCATACATTTTTTCTCTTAATTGTGATTTTTTTTATTTTCACAATTCTTACTTTTTTCTCGTAATTGCACTTTTTTTCTCACAATTCTTACTTTTTTCTCGTAATTGCGAATTTTTTAAATCTCACAATTCATACTTTTTTCTCGTAATTGCGATTTTTTTATTTCACAATTCTTACTTTTTTCTCGTAATTGATTTTTTTTATCTCCAAATTCTGACATTATTTCTCGTAATTCTGAGTATTTACTTTGCGACCGCTATGTTTTATGTAGTATGAATGTAATCTGAGATGTACCATGTTTCATTATCAGCCGTATTACCAGCGTCAGTTGCGTCACTTCACTATCGTTCACAAATCCTCTCCCGTGGCCTCATGGGATAGTAAAGTGTACATTGAACGCACACTTCAGAATTGTGCCGGAATTAGTAGGTCTGTGTATTCAGACATGCTTCTTTTGTCACACATGTAGAGAAGCACAATGCGCTTTCTGAGGGACATATATGCATATGAAATTAAAATAAGATGGCATAGTGCATTTTATTAACCCGATAACACATCTAGAGTCTTAAAGAAGTTATTGATATGGAAAAGACACTCATTTGATGGTATGGTCCTCAAACTCAAGCGTTTATTGATACAGATGTGTTAAACGTCACAGTGTCATTTCTCAAATGCTTCTCTCGGTGTTGTTCACTGTCTTGACTGTCTTTGGTTGTGTTTTTTGGTGTGTCGTGAGTTCAACCTCTCCCTCTCTCTCTGCTCTCCTTCCTCCCGCTTTGTGTCTATTGCGCCGCGTTTCTTGACGCTCATGGGCGTCGGCGCTACGGTAGGTGGATGGATGAACGCACAGCTGGTGGTGCTAGCACCGCGGGGTAGGGTGGGATGGAATGGCTGTTGTAACTTCTAGGGCTGGGTAAAAAATATCGATTTCTCGATTTTAATCGATTATCACTTTTACAAAACAATATCGATTCTTAAATCCCAAGAATCGATTAGTCTATTTTTTGTACGAAATTCAAACACATAAATACCGTTTTAGCGCTGTGGTGTGAGATCGCTCTGCCTCAGCTCAAGAGAACCAGCAGATGAACGGATCTTCTCTTCCGCCTTATACCAGTAACAGCGTGAAATAAACACGAATGAGCTTCTGAAAGTGTGTTAAAGATACAGGACAACTTCCCTCAATCAGTGTTTCAACCACAGAAAGACATCAGTAAAACGGCTTACAAGTAAACAATGTCACGTAACGTCATTACCTCAGAAAAACCATATCCAGTGTCCATAAACTCGTTAGTCAGCTAGAAAAATTTACTCTAGAGAGGAGCATTTTACTCATTATATGCACCATTACATAGGATATTCATTGTCAATGTTCTTCAATATTTAATAAATCAGGCAAGTTTTTATGACAGCCACCCTTTAAAAGTTTATATTTAAAAAAAAACGAATTGGAGTAGAATTATGATTATGTAATTGTAAAGTTAATTAGGGCTGCACGATTAATCGAAATCGAACCGCAATCGCGATTTGGCTTATGTGCGATTATGAAAGCGCAAAGGCTGTGATTTTAATGAAATAAATAAATGCCCAGCGTGTCAGTGAAGAGCTGATCTGAGATCAGGAAACGCTGCTCCGTCTGAAAGCACTGCGAGTTTGAGCAACATCTGTCAAACATCTTCACAAACTAGTAATGTGAAGCGTTCATAAACCTGTTGTCCAACCAAATACA